>NW_009220366.1:0-39657 GCF_000690835.1 Fulmarus glacialis | reverse complement strand
GGGGGGGGGGGGGGGGGAATCGAATGCTAAAGTGAATATAGTGATGCCAAAACTTAGCATGTTTACAAACTTTCTTCTTACTTGTGCACCAGAGTGACAATGGAATAAACTTAAAAATATTCACAATCCAATCCAGTTTTGAGTGTAGAAAGGCAGCCTGACTATACTGTACACATCAAATTTTAATTTTAGAGGCTGTGTACTCTACAGTATATCTACAATACGTAAATATTATGGAGCTAGACCAGAACATGACCAGTCGCAACAGCAAAGGTCTGTATTAGGCATGTACCTAAGGGGTTTCTAAAAGCAGCCCTCATTATTCTGTGTCTGCCACTCCCTGTCAGGACATATATCACACATTTGCATGTTACCCATGTCGGTTATATGAAGCAAGGGGTACATTACCGGGTGTTTCTACATCTGATCTCAGCAGGTAATGACCCATGCACCACGTAACCAGAAGTGAAAGAAGAAGCTTTTATGTGATCTGACACAGACAAGGGAGATCTGCTCCCTACACCACTCATATGTGGGGCCATGTTAACCCTTTCTATACTATACTGTTAACCCTATTTCTAACTTTGCTGGGAGGGTCTCTGGACAAAAGTTAGTTGTCTTTGCACAGTCCTGCATTGCTCTGTGCTAATTCAGCATTAGATTAACAATCTTTACCTTTGTGCACTGGAGACCGAAGATCTCTTGGTGCAGAGCATGGAGAGGATTTACACATTCTGGAAAGTTATTTGACTTCATCTTGGGTACCAAAACTTAACAATGTTGTCTATACCACTGAGAGCCTTGAGGCGTATAAGCACATACTGGCCCTGGCTGTTTAGTTGGGATCTGGACAACTATGCCTCTGTTATTTAGCTCAGTTGTCTGAAGGGTTCTGAAATGGATCCCAATTCAAAGTAATGTAAATATCTAGAATAAATTGAAATTTTCAGATTTTAATTCCTAAAAAAAAAGAAAAACTTAGGTCAGTATCCTGTTAGGCACTCCTCTCTGCCTTTAAAATGACATCAAAAAAGAACTAATACTAAAACACTGACATCTTTTTCAATACATAATGGTTGTGCTGGATCAGATTCCACTACATCAGTAGAATTATCCTCCATATACACTTTTGTAATTCTTGTCAAACCTTGACTCAGTGCAACTAAACCCCTCAAACGAAGATCCTTTCCTTTCCCACGCTGTCTCCCAAATAGCAAAAAGAAAGAAACAAGAGCCTTCTGATAACATTTGGAGGAAAATTTTGGCAAAAACATCTTTCCAGTACATGTAAAATATAGGTGCAGCTCACCTTTCCAAATTGTGGCTTCCCCATAAAGATTCGGGAATGTTTGTTGATCATCACCCTGTGATGAAGCCCACAGCAGATAAATTTGCATCCCAATTGGTGTCAGAAGGATTCTGTCTCCATAGACTTAGCAGTGAAGACTTGGGATTTTCTGCAGCTTCTTTTTGCAAATGAAGAAGGAAAAAGGCGACAACTTACTTTCAGATATCACAGGAAAAGAAGGGGGGAAAAGTTAAATAGTTCTTTCTCCCTTTTGCTCTTAAGTCAGGGAAATACATTTTAATCTTTATTGCATTCCTGTGTTTTATTACATCCAATTACATCCAATTTGCTTTCTTATCATAGGAAAAAGGTTTCATTTTCCTGTTGTTGAACTACAACACCTTTAAGTATCTGAGACTTCAACTTGCTAGCTTGTAACTTATCTCCTCTAAGGGTTTCCCACGATGTTTTACAAAGGTGCTGCCTTCCCCAGCATGCTGGCACTGGCTCTGGGAGTTGTCATCTCCTTCACTGACAGCTGCAGATGATCTGAAGTGGAACCCATGCTTGGACCATTCCTGAGTTAGCAGTGCTCATCCAGGATTTCATCCAGGGCCTAGCTGTATTTATTATACGTATTTATTATACAGGCCTAGCCTGTATAATAAATATAATCCCTCTCTCTAGATAGAGACTCCTTTTGCTTTCCTGTCATCTTGGGTGCATTACTTTTTGAAAGACATTTCAATCACCCACAGATTAATACAGAAACCCATACGTTAGTTTGCTCCCTCATATTGTAAAGATGTCATCAGCTCGCAAAGGGCTCACAGTTGAGCTTTGCTGGCTTATTGGACTATTAAAGAATCTGTGATCGGCATAAGATGCTCTTGGATTCTTTATCTCCTAGACAAAATTATTTCTTAGTCACTGTGACTGTTTATTTTCTGTGTACCACACTTCTGGCCAAGAAATCTATAACTGAACCCTGGGCAGTCAGAACTTCATATCCCTCAGTAAAAGCTTTCTGAGTCTTCTTTCTTTCTTGCTGTAAATAGGATGGTGCACATGCTTAAGAAAGTGAACATTTTTCCTTTCTTGACTTTGACATTGCCCACAAAGTATGTTAAACTTTACTTTATGATCTATTTCTGAGCTGAAATATACATCTCTGATTTGGTCTGCATGTAATTATCTAAATTGACTAGATTTCAGGTTACTTTGTAGCTCAGAAAGTTATTGTTTATGTCTATACTATTCTACATTATTCAGTTAACCAGTGCCATTTAACATTCCTGGGCATTATAAACTTACTCCCTGTACTTTAAATAGCACAGTACAGTTTGGCTAATTCTGAAATCCTATAATTTATAGAACACACTGACACCAGAATTATAATAATTTTTAGATTTTCCCAGGTCTTGAAACACAGCTAATTCTGAAATTCTAATGCTGCATTGAACCAGAATTTGGAAGGCAAATAAAAAAGTATTATTTCAGATGACTGATCCTTATATCTTTGCATTCTGTTTAGGAAAAGTTTGATCCCAGCAATCTATCAAAGAGTATCACCTTTCTAAATGTCTTCTTTTCAGAAACAAATCACATATTTAAATGCTTTTCCCATAATGTGGGTTTTGGGCGGTTGGAAGAGTTTCTTTCACTGTCAAAATTTCCTGGTTCATTTTGGGTGATGACTGTTTGTACTGGGTCTGGCTGGGATAGAGTTAACTTTCTTCATAGCAGCCTGTATGGTGCTGTGTTTTGGATCTGTGGCTAAAATGGTCCTGATAACACACCAATGTTTTGGCTACTGCTGAGCAGTGCTTTTGCAGCACCAAGGTTTTCTCTATTTCTCCCTCTGGCTACCAGAGAATAGGCTGGGGGTGCACGAGAAGTTGAAAGGGGACACAGCCAGGACAGTTGACCTAAATTGACCAAAGGGATATTGCATGCCATATAACATTTTGCTCAACAGTAAAGTTGAGGGGGTAGTCTTTTCCAAAACTGTCGTTGCTCTGAGGCTGGCTGGGTATGGTCTCCTTCTGGGAGGTGGTGAGTGACTGCCTTTACACCACTTGTGTGTTTTTTATCTCTCTTTCCTTCACTTATTAAACAGTTTTTATCTTGACCCAAGAGTTTACTCTTGCTTTTACCCTTCCGGTTCTCTACCCAGTCCCGCTGGGGTGGGTCGGGAGTGACTGAGCAGTTGTGTGGGTGCTTAGATGCTGGCTGGGGTCAACCCACAACACAAGCGGATTCACATTCTTATATAGACCTATTTTAGCTGACTGGTAGAGCCTATGGACTTCCCAATATTAAAAAAAAAGAAATAAAAAATATCAGTGATAAGCTGCCTTCTGAAAATTTCAGAGGAACTAGACGTATTTCAGCAGAGTGCAGTAAGCCATCATCTAGGGCACTGGCCTTATCTTGCAGCTTCACTGCAAGAAGTTTTGACTTTGATTTACCTGTCTAAAATAACATTTTTTATTTACACATGAAAGCTAAAAAAAATTAGGCATTTTACAACACAATAGTTTCCACTGGAAAATCCAAACTTGTTGAGGCCATCACTGGCCTTGATTGTCTTAATTGTCTGACTTAATTGTATACTTCGAATTGTTAGTGTAGCACTTGGCATTATTTTGAACCCAGACTGAATAGCAGTCCCAAACAATTCCCAGGCACAGTTCAGGAATTAAATTGCTACTATTCCCAGGAGATATCTTGCAGGCCCTATATTTTGCTGAATATGAAGATTTAGTAGTATGGAGGTGGGCCATTCTGTGCTAGTGAATCTCAGTGCCAAAACCAGTCTGGGAATGCTTAATTTACTGGTGTACGTATCACCATTGAGTCTGTCACTTTCCTGTAAGATGAACTCAATTACTGAAACATTTGCAGGAATTGCAGTTAGTGGGGAGAATACCATCTTATGATGCAAGGTTTATTTAAATATGTCAAAGATTCTTATTCAGAGTAGGGCTTGAATGTAGATTCCCCATATTTGAGGCAGGATGCAGTTATTGAGTTCTTTCAAAAAGCTTCTCCCTCTCTCTCTCTCTCTCTCTCCCATTTTTGATGAAAAAAGAAATAAAAATGATACTGAGGTGGAATGTAAATAAATTTGATTAATTCAATTGTTCATGAACAGAACTTATTTTCTAGAGAACACATAATTATAACCTCCACTCTACTGACCAGGCACAATGTATTCTTTTTACTTAATATCAAAAGTTGACAATGTAGATTGCTACATCTGAGCTTTTTGGACACATACTGGCCATGATTCATCCAACTCATTTTAGGTATCTTCCTTAGATGAAATGAGTCATCTTATCTTCTAGAAGCTACTATTTTTCCTTCCAGTTATAGAGATTGTTTAGATGCTTAGCTCATATGTAGAAATCTGCATTGTAGATGTCTAAAAAGCTAAGACGAATCCCTCAGTGCAGGTTTATTCGGTTTTTACTATGCAATTTAAAAATAATCTCGTTGTGAAAACCTGATTATACTCATATAAACTCCAGTCTGTTAGATATAGGCAACTTTACAAATTGTTCTCTGGCTGGGAATTCATAATTTCAAAAATATGTTGTGTTGACAGCTAGAGGGACTGGACTCCTACTTTCTCTTCACAGAATAGGTTTAGTGAAGATACCCTAAGAAGGATTTTTTTCTGGACCCGTATATGCTACTTCTAGGGATAATAAAATGGAAGCTACACTTTTATGCTACACAATCAACAGGAATGCAACTAATTTCCAGTTATGCTAATGATTTTTGTGATAAATATGAATGTCATGTGGGACATAGACCGTGACTGACTCATTTATCACCATAGCCACAAGGACTGTAGAAGGTAACACCTTAAAATTTCTAACAGCAGAATTGGATTGACATTGGCAAACTCCACTGAAAAGGCCTTATACACCATTATTGATCCCAGCAGTCCACAAAAGTAATTTGAAGGTATGATATGGGAATAAATAGGATTGGTGCAGTTCTCCCAGGCAGAATGTAATCAGTAAGATGATGTCAAGGGAGCTGGTATATGAGAAGATGTAATTTTAATAAGTAGCCCACCATAGAGAACTATTGAATTACTGGCCTACAATAGTATGAATCGGAAGGTTATACTACAATGTCTCTACCAAGTTCAGAAAACTTAATGTAAATACCGAGGCAACTTCTCCACAGATTACAGCCTATAAGAAACCATTTTTTAAATGCCTGTTGCCAGCACTGAAGGTTTTACAAATTGCAGTATGTTCAGCTCAAATTATTCCAATCAATGGAGCATTTTTCTTATGCACTGTCAAGTTCTACTGTAATTACAGTCCACATTGCATTTCTAGAACTTTTTGCATGCCTATAAAATCAGACCCTTCCAATACTATCTACTTGTGATTTCATAAACATTCATCATAGCTTTCTTTGCTGTTGGCTATCCCCAAGGACGTTAAGACTTGTGCTGTTCAATGCGCCTGCCCAGCGGCACAGCTCAGTGGCACTGAAGTTTATTGACATTTCTTTTTGCTCTTATGCAGCCCTGCTCGGTAACATTTATTCTGTCAATTACATTCATTTTGGTATTCATAGTCAATTCTATCTCTGTGTGACTTTAATTGTATTTCACTAAATTAAAGAGGCATTATAAAGTTGTTACCCTTTGATTTTGTAGCTTTAATTTCATTTTTCTTTAATCTTTGGAGCACACTAGTTTATCAATTAACATAATAAAACAGTCACTGTGGAATTTAGTAACAATGCTGGATATTCTGTGAAGTGAATGAGCCTATTTAATGTTAGTAGTATGACAACAGTATGTGCACTAAGTAATAAAGTAGCAAAATTCTACTCCACACTTCTATAGTATCTCTATACAAGAATTAAAGGATTTTGAGATTTTTTGGGGGGTTGTTTCCAATGATGGTGGACTCCTTTTGACTGTTTTTTATACTCTAAAGTTGTAAGAAATTTGCAAGATCTTAATTCTGTAATTTTTCTTCATTTTAGAAATGAGGAAAACTATAGTGACTGCAGTCACTATTATTGGTAAGCAGAATATAAACAATTGATATTTTAGCACCGTCTTAGAGAGCTCCTTTCCACACAATGATCTCTGCTCCCATTTTGGGTCTTAGAACTTGCTTCATTCCAGTGGTTAAGACTTCCTAGCCTGTTGCTTGTGATATGTGCCCTGGAGAGACTAATAATTTTTGTGCTTTTCTGTAGCTGAGTTGAGCTTTGTGTTAATTCTCCTAAATTATCTGCTTTTTCTAGGGAGGCCAGTTCTACTGGTGCATTCCCTGAGCACATAGAGGAAAATTGGATAGAAACCTACCTATTTCTTCTATCCTGGTCTGTCTGCTTAGACAGTGGTGAGGCCAACCATGTTAAGTGACAGGATTTTAAACAACTACATTTTTAATTTCTTAACCAAGAATGGATGTTTGTAGTGGATTTAGCCTCCAGGGTTATATGAAAGCCAAGAGAAGGAAGAAGGTTACAGAGTTATAAGTCCCTCTGTAGCACTCCAAATCTTTATTGTATTCAGTGCTTTTTACTTAAAATGCAGATGCTTATCAAGCCACGTAAAATATATGTTTCAAAATATCTTCTAGGAACAGCAGACAACTGGAAGACATGCCAATAGTTACTCATGCAATCTTTTAAATAACAAAAAAAGTCAATGTGGCTAGAATCAAGAATTATGAATGTCAAGTCATTGCAATTACCTAATAATTTCTGAAGCAGTTAAAGGAGAGGTGGGAGGGAGGGAAGGATATAAAGCAAAGGAGAAGTGTGGAAGGATATAAAGAAAAGGAGAAGTGTAAAAGGAAGTCCAAGAAAAAAGAGTGATCAGTCTACGTATTCACCAAACCAGTGGTAGTCCGACTGTTTTCCCTACGAAGAATAAAAGTTCATTGTTACAAGAGTATAACCTTTTCTGAGTCACTGTAAAAGATTTCTCACGGAATTGTACCACAAAAGCTTCTAAAAAGCTTTTGAACGAACACACAATAAAAGATCAATCTCTTTTTTTTTCTTTTTGTTTTTGGTTTTTTTTTTTTTTAATTATTCTTTATAATTTAGTTAATTCAGGAGTACTGGGCTGCCTAACTCTCTCCTTTTCTTCTGCTTGTTGTCGCCTTGTGTCTATAACAGAATTTTCTTGGAAGAGAAAAGCCTTGGTGAGCTGAGGTCCCCTGATGCTACCTCCACTGTCAGTCCCGCTGGCCCATTTCCCTGGTCATTCTGGGTGAGTCACTGCCAAGGACCAGTGAAACTGGCCAGTGACACTGTGACACCAGCTGCAGAGTCGGCAGAGCCGCACTTCCCTCCACCAGGTTCACCGTAGGTAGAAAGCACCGGGCTGCCATACAGAATGGAGTCTGTCTTACATGTGTGAAGGTGGGGAGAGAGAAGATGTGAATGAGAGCTCCTCTTCTGAAATATTTCCATTAAAACATGTCAGTTGTTTCCCCTCCTCTGTTAACACCAAAGCTGATCTTAAACATGCTGCATTCCAGACATCATGTGCTTTCTATTTGTATTCATTGCAGATGTGCACTAAAACTACTGCAAATAATTTAGGTAATTGGCAAACCACAGGGGCACTTACCCTGTTCACTGGCCTATTTTAGGCTGGCTCATCATCACCATTCTAATTGATGACAGGTCTCTAGTTTTTCACTTGCCAAGCTTAAGACAAGGAATACTAATAAAGTATTCTGGCAGTGGGAATGTTGTAACTGTTCCCAGCCTTTTGCAAGCAATGAGCTCCCCCACCCCTGCCCCTGCCGCTAATGCACAAGTGATGTGGTGGGGAACTTTTTCAATATAAGAACACCCTCTTTCTCCATCCACTCAGTCCCTGCAGTTAACTAATTCTAATACGACCATAGCTTTTTTAATGTAATGCTGTACCCTGCAACATGTTGTTATTAAAAAGCAATGCCATCAAAGTAGCTGACATCCTTATTGAAGTAACAACTTTTCTCCCTTATATAAAGAACATTTCAGAAACTAAAATTGGTTTTATTTGCTGTTTCCTGCCACCCTGTAATGCCGCTCATCATTAGTATTAATTAATTGGAGAACACACATATATGTGCTCCACTGTGCTTTTTTCTGCACAGACTCACCATAGAAGCCAATTCCTGGCCCAAATTGTCTCGCTATCTGACTGGAACACAGATAACAGAGAGCGCTATTGAGTCCAGTGTACAGTATGCAGAGGAAGAGAAGTCACAGGGCTGCAACAAACAAAGGACTCTCAGACCCATAAATTAATTGTTCCTGTACCTACATTTAGGTTCATGCCACCCTGTAGTGAAAATGCAGTAGTTTCTCTGCACTGCATATAAGGTATAGGAAGCATTAAATGCCTCAAGTTCTTAAACACCAGATCTTAAATACCAAGATCTTAAACACCAAAACACCCCACGCTAACAGAACTAGTGCTAGTCAGTACCAAACACTAAGCAAAAGTGTATATAACACAAATGATTGCATGTCACCTCTTGTGGTTTGGCTCATGGTTTTAGTTAGGCTCAAAGTCCTTTCCTGAGGCAAGGCAGTGGAAGTGGATGGTGTCAAACTTTTGCGTAACACTGTAGAAGTGGAAGGTCCTCACTTGTGGCTCTGTTTTCTAGTCCTGTCCTTCCTGTTCCTGACGGGGATCACATCACCACATCATCTTCTGTGTTAATGAGTGTCTTTGTCACTACTCAGTAGAGGAGTCAAAGGGAATGAGATACTTTAAGTACTGAAGTCCTTTACAAAATTTAACTTTAATGACCAATCCAAGATCAAACCATTAACCTGAGCCAAGCAGAATAATTGTATACGCATTTCCCTTTAGTTGGTGTTTTATCCACCCTCTATTCAAAGTACAGTCTCATCACCCCTCTAGGGCCATAATTTGGTATATGGCTTAAGTCAACATAAGCTGTTCTGCTGATGAAATAGGCAATCCTGCCCTCTGCTTGTTCTTTTCTCTTTCCTTTTCCCAGAGCAAGGATTGGAATGGCCATATGGTCAGATTAGAGAACAGATCAAGGCTCACATGGTTGGGAAAAAAAAGGGCTCTGGTGTGTCATAGTGTAGGGGACTCAGAAAATTCACTCCAAACAAGGCACAGGAATACAAAGTTAGATAAATGTTTCTTTATCTCCCATATCCCAGGGATATGGGAGCAAAGGCCCAGGAAGGTATATCGCCTGGGCTATACAGTATATCATATATCATCATAGTTGGCAAAATCTTTTGCTGTGCTTGGAAGAAGAAATTCATGCTTTCCATTCCTTTTGTCTTGAAATAGGGTACTAATTTGTACCAAGGTGTTGAATGTGGAATTGCAAGACATGAGAGACCCAGGCTTGACCACAGTTCTTGAATCTTTTCATGTGCTAAGAATACTTTCTTCATGTTTAGTCAAAAGCAAAATGTTTTCATCCCAAGTTAGCTAAAACTTCGGTAAAAGACACAGAAACCTTTGGCTGACTTGTTTATTTAAGGCCATTAAAATAATTCTCAGCACTTAGGTCCTCTTAAACATTTATTATGCCAGTGGTCTCTAATACATGGATGAAATTCATCCTAACATCAGATATCTTCCACATAGAACTGTACTTCTGAAACTAAAGATATTTGTCAAAGCCACTTTCATAGTCAATGGAGAAAAATAACTCATCCCATCCTAAAAGAAACCTTTTAAATAGTACACTTCTTAAAACCTCCTATTTCTTCCTACTGACTATAGAGGGAATTAAAACAGCTACCTTGGCATTGCCCATCTGACATTAGGTGAGATGAGGCCCACTTTCAGTGCCCTCATTTTAGGTGCTTCCTTTTGACTTACTCATCCAACTTGGCACATGAACTGCAAAGTGACATGTGGTGTGCTAGGCTTCACTGCAGTGGCAGGGTGTGCTATAACTATCACTTTTTGTCCTGTTTTGCCATACAAAAACTTTTCAGGCAAAATAAAATAGAACAGAAAGAAAGGCTCTATGCTGTCTTTTGAAAAGTCTCTATACTGTTCCTTGGTCAGGAGACTATTCCTTGGTCAGGAAAGCTCACCAACTTCTTTTTCTGTTGGATTCAATGTTTCTATGATATTTCAACCAGCTTGGGTGGTGGCGGGGATTGAGTGATTCAACTGTGGTATTGCTTTCATCCCACTGTAGAAGCTCAGTAACTAGTATAATTTAAGGCCATTATCCTGCTTGCAGGATAGATGCTACGTTTTATAAAGCAAGAACTGTGTTCCTGGGCAGAAACATACTTCTAAGTCTGATTTAGAAAAATATGGAAAAATAACTCTGTCCTCCCTCTACTTTTACTGCTGTGCCTGATGTTCCACAGTGCTGAATTTAGTACTATGTTTCAGTACTGTAGCACGAAGACCACCCATATGATAAAGAAAACCTCTGAACCATTCAGTCCTGAGCCTGTCAGCGATAATTGGTGCAGGAAAAGGTAAGTAAGTGTTCGTTGTACTTAGCACTTTTCTAAATCAGGCCTGAAAGGAGAAAAGTGCTAGTGAAAAAGGAGAGCATAGAAGGGAATGTTATTTTATTCATTAAAAATAAATGTCTGGAGTTTAAACATGTCGACAGGCTAAAGCTCTGTTCTGTGAGGCACTGAGTGCCCTTGAATCCCTTTGAAGTAAGTGGTAGGTGAGGTAACTCAGCGCTCCACAGGACTGAGCCCTGAGGATCCTCTTGAAGGAAAGTCACAAAGAAGAAGGATGCCCATGGGTTTTGAGCTGAACTCTTTCTGTCTCCTAAATCTAATTCTATCTAGATGTGTGTGGTTAATTCATTTGAATGCATTACATGCATGCTAGAAGATTTAGTGTACAGTTCAGCATAGTGTCTTTCAGCTCAAATGGATGAAAGGAAATGGCTCATTTCTCAGAGATATGCTCTTGTTTTTCCATTGGAGAGCAAGGGAGGCAATGCCTGTGCAATCCAAGATGTTTGCTATGTACTCCAGTCTTGCCACATAATCCTGAATTTGGCAGACAACTCCTGGAAAGAAAAGGAACTACTGGAAATAAAAGGAAGGTGGAATTAGATCCCTGAGGGATTTAATGACCTAGTTATTTTTGGAAATGTGAGGGATCTGCAGAGATACTTCTCAAATTATACTTTGCAGCAGTTCTTACACACCGTGGTAAGGAACTTCAGAACTGCTTTATCAATTGCCTCAGCTTCTTATCATTATGCTGTTTTATGTGAAGAAGTAGCAAAATCTAAACCTCTCTCTGATCCAGTGTTTGACCATCCTCACTGCAATTTCTTTTCCTTATATCAAGTGTCCATTGCTTCTCATCCTTCCACTGTGAACTGCTGGGAAGAGTTGGGCTCTATCTTCCCTGCATCCTCCCGTTAGGTAACGGTAGAGTAAGATGATACAGATAGTAACAAGAGATCAGGTTGTTTCACAGAAGCTGTGAAATCTCATTGGTGTACAAGTTTTGTTTTGGTTAAACCCTGAAGTGTATCAGTACTTGAGGGGAAAATGAAAAATCCTTCCAGGACCAGGATCATCACCGTATTTCCTGTCTGCAGGTGAGACTCACACCTGCTCTGCTGAGCAGCGCAGCCCAATGGCTGATGTTTGTGGGGCGGTTGGATTTACAGTAGATGTCGCAATTGTGTCTGGTCCTTTCAGGGGACTGGGTGGTGAATCCCTAACTAAGTGGAAACAGCTATGTATAGACAGATTACATATGTATGTCCATGGCTAAACATGTACACGTATGTATTATACACATATTTGTAGTTTTATACATAGTGCAGACAATAATCAGATCATATACAGTTAGGTCACTTAAGATGTTATGTTGTATACTTTGTGAATGTTTAATTTTTGCTTTGGTTTTTAAACAACAGAATTAGTGACTGAGTGTGGTTGATTTCAGTATTGATGAATACAGGGAGAAACAATTTGTTTTTCTTATGTTAACTCATCGCAAGCATCTAGAAGACTGGATAAAAGTACTTGAAGGATTCCCATGTTGCATGTGGAAATGATTGTCTAGTGCTTATCTGAGGCTTGTATACATTTTATATTTAACCTCTTATCAAACAGTCAGAAATCCCATAGTTCCTTTAGTATCAAAACTCAAGCCTCCTTTTAATGGCACTGATTTCTCCAATTCCCACTGAAATCAAAAGAAATAGAGAACACTCATATTACAGTAAGCTCTTTGATGGTGATACTGGGGAGAATAGCATAATGATCTTCAGAGAGATTTCAAAGGTTAAATATGTGCATTTCCACAGCTCACTACTGTATTTACTCTAAAAGTGACTGCTCTTGGTAGATTGATTTCCCTTCTGAATAATATAATGTGGAGTTAAAAAAAAAAACTCACAAAAAATCTCTTCAATAAAGTCTAGACCAATAGTCACTGTAGCAAAACTCCTACCAAAGTTAAATAAAAACAGGTCAAAGTGCTGTGCAATCAGAATTCCTCACTGTAAAGCAGGCAACCGCTCCTTTCCCTCCTTTACCACTTTCTCTGTGTTTTTCTATCATCAGCTGTGTGATCAAGTGATGGAGCAAAGGAAAGGTTGACCCTGATGCTAATTGAAGAAGACTTGGCTGGAGCCAGCTGGTTTGCAACATTTGTGAAAACAGTTTGAAAGTGGAATTTTGAATAAGCCATCAAGATTGAACACTAAAAGCAAACCTAGTTGATCATGCAAATTCAATAAAGAGATTAAAAAAGGAAGAAAACAAAAAATCTGAAGTCTAATAAAATCGACTGAAAAAGGTTCAACGTCCGAAATGGTATGAAAAAGTGTGATCAACTTTAAAATTTTTATTAGAACAAAACACATTTTTGAGTAACATATGTCATTTTCACTTAAAAAGTTACGTTCATCTGCAAATCTCATCTGAGAATTACTAACAGTATAACATCAGATAATCCATTCCCTAGTCATGTGGGGTTTTTCTCAACCTAACCTTCAACCCAAGCTCCTTAATGAAAGGATATTATGTGGATATTGCACTGAGGGGCAATTGTCCTGCTAAGTTAGTGAACAGCAATACGAAATGAGAAGAAAACCCTGAAATGGAAAATGTGGCAAAGAAGGGGGAGGTCTGTTTTTTTCTGGGAGAAATGAAGCTCATTTATCTCTACTGATAAAGGGCAGGGGAAATGGAAGCAGAGTGTGTATATGTGTGTGTGCTTCTGTGGGTGAATACAACTCTTTTGGTATTCTGCTTGTGGCCATTTAATCTCAAATATTCTTACAAGCTTAAAGGTATATTAACACCTCAGTAATTAGCTTCCAAAGGAACAAAGAAAAGAGTTAAGGAACAAACTATTATTGATAGGTAGATTCTCTGTTTTACCCTGGATGAGAAGTATAATGAAACTTTAATGTCAAATCTGTCCATGGTCTGCCTGTTAGTCCCATGATCTGCAGCTCTTTGTTCAGTCATGGACTGCTGCTCTTGAGATCAATCAAAGTATAACTTGGGGTTTATGTTGGATTATTTTTATTTATTTATTTGTTTTGTTAGAGAATTTTGTATCAGGGACAGCTCATCTTTTCAGGGTATGATTGTTAGAGATCCAATCCCTTTGTGGCACCTGCTCAGCTGTCTGTCACGGAGCAGGTGAACTCCAAAATGTGATGGCAGAGAGGCCGCATGGATTCATGCAGTATCCTGCCTGTCACACAAGACAAGCTCTGGTGGCTGCTGCAGCTGTGATGGTTAAACATTCCTGAGAGTCATATGTGGGGCCACAAAGTAGTTGCACTGGACGTCACATTTTTAAAAGTTACAATATTTTTTGGGGGGGTGGGGGTTGGCATGGCAAAGGCTGTAAAATGGGTTCATATAAAAGAACAATGTGTTTTAAGGGAGATGATTCAGCAATCTCATTTCCTTTAACACTGCAAAGATTTGGATGTATCTGAATGTAATATCTGTCATGAATACTCCTGTCCTGTTCTCAATATAGTGCCTGCCATATTTGTATCTGTACCTTCATCTACGATAAATATCATAATTACTACATCCATACCGTATACTATGCAGAGAGAATATTTTGTGGCTTTAGGTAAAGATAGCCCTGATTATCAGAAATACAATAAAAATACCAGGTATTATGTCATGGAGAAAGTAGATTTCTTCCTTTAATGCATAGGGATACAGTCATACAACTCTCTCATACTAAGAGAGGTCCATGGCCAGAGATTGTACATCTAATGGTGAATGAGCTCCTAAGAGTTTGCTCTGTCAGTCAAAGCTCTATATTTATGTTTAATAATCTTAGCCCTTATATGGAAATACTAACATTTTGAAATTGTCTGCTGGAATGTGATGCATTAATCTTTTGATTATTGGATCCCTTTTACTCTGTCATTGTGTCCAGGCCATATTACTTCTCCGATTCTCTTTCTTCCTTCCAGTCTAGAAGAATCACTTTTTGAAGACTTATGTAGCTATTTTTCAGCAGAGTACACACTTGACTGTGGAGAATTTTGCACGTTTGCAAAATGTGTCAGTAAAAAAAATAGGCTTAGGGAAGTATTATACAATTATTTCTGAATCAATACAAGATATATTTTTCCCATATTAATTGGCTATTTCCAGCCCAAAAGAATGACTATAATTACTCTGGCCAGCAGATGGAGAAAGAAAAAAGGGAACCTCGGTTTAGATATCTTTCCTCCTTCTGAAGAAGCTTGGTTGGCTCAGTTGTCCTGCTCAGATAAATTGTTTGAATCATACAAATTCTGAACATAAGAAAAAAAATACTGTAGGAATAATCTTGTATCTCATAACACAACACATGGTGAGGTGTCAAGACTAAAGAAAGACACTTAGAAAAACAAATTAGCAAGAAATTCCCTTTTCTCCAGGCAATCACTGGAGATTTTTATTAGGCAGTACTTTCTGCCAGCAAGGACATAAGTGCGACAGATGATTATTACAACACAACACCAAACCATTCTGTGTTTTAAATTGTCACAGTTTGGATAACAATAAATAAAGATTTGGTGGAACCTTCTTATCATAATCTTGCCAGCCACACTGGCTAGGTTGAACTGCTTCCTTCAAGGGAGGGAGGAGCATGGAGCCTTGGAACAGCATGCAGGTACTCACAGAATCCTTGTAGATCACCATTATGCACTTACGGGAACCCTCCTCTTCCCTTCCCCCTTGCTACTGACCAAAATGACCCAGGAGTTACTGAAGACCATAAGTATTGTCCTCTCCAAACTAAATAGAGTGGGAACAGTATGGATGCTGGATCTTCAACACCAACTCATTAGCTCTAGAGATCCACTGGGTTGTGTCACACTAGTCGTTAACATAGACATTGCTTACCACTATGATTATATATATGTTTCACAGAATCTTCTTCTATCCCTTTGCCTGCTGCCAAACAGCTTCAATAATGAGATAATTATAAAGTGAAGTGAATAGACTATCATGGGAAGAACTTGGGAACCACTCAACACAATTAAAAAAAAGAGATTTTGTAGTTAAGAGTCTTTAACAAGTCCTTTGTCCTACTCTTAAGAGGTTCCTAGAAAAGCAGCTTAAAGTTATCGTCTTCCACTAAAAGAAACCATGAGAGAGAAGACAAGTGGTTCTGATTTTTATCCAGTATCACTTCTTTCACTTCACTGCTAAAGGAAGCTCATTTTACTTCAGTAATTGCTGTGCCAATGATGAGGGATAGGCATTAAGAGGGAGCTGGACAAAACATGCTTTTGGCTGTTGGAGTGGAAGAGAAAACAATGCAGGATTGGTGAAACCATACAGTGGAAGAGGGGGAAGGGGCCCTCCTGTTGGAGAAGAATGATAAATAGTTTCACAAGGAGTGTTCACTCATGATCGTCAGAGAATGGTTTTCTGGAAGAAGATGCAACTTGGACAGTACCTGGGTTCTTAATGGATCTTAATGGTTCTTAATGGTTCTTTGTGTTCTTCAACTTGGACTTGAGCTTAAGTGCCAGAAGAGAAGAAAATACTCCTTTGCTATAAGGCATTTTACACAAGACTCAACATTAGCAAATGAAGAAGAAAATTAACATAAAACCTAAGGGAGTTTAGAGAACACATATCAGATTCTCCAAGAAGACAATGGAACAATTGTCAGGAATCCAGCAAGATCCAGATCCGAACTAACTAAACATGTACTAAACTAAACATTCAACAAACATAGACACTTACTAACTAAACTTGTACTAAATGTGACCAAATGTACTGAAGCAAATTTAGGGAATCCTTACTTCTAACCCATAAAAGATATAATAGCTTCATAATAACATGACGAGCAATATATCCAAACAAGCTTATCCTGTAAGATATGTGTGAATAAGAAATTATTCTATAATTTATTATTCATGAGGAACAGTAAATTATTCTAATCAGATTTTCTGCATTATGAACATTCTAAAAAGAGGTGCTGCAGGCAAATGAATGGCCATGGAAAGTGTGATCATTCATTCCAATCTTTTTTTAATAAACTTCATTCAAATTAAAGGAAAAAAAAATAATTACAGGGAAGCAAGCGTCTAAAGACTATCTCTGTGAAACGGCCATTTGCTTTAAAAGGACATCAGAAGCCTCTTCAGAGCAAAATCACATTTCCAGCATTAAATCTTCAGACCAGGTCCAGATACAGTAACACCTGTCTTTAGAAAGTAGTTTAAAATGTTTTGAACTCCAGTACCAATTAATATATACTTTTGAGCTCTCCACTTTGCATAGTCATGGAGATAGCTTTATTTTGAGTATAAATGGATACACCAGACTCCAGTAAAATACAGTGAATGCGAAAGCTTTATTTTTATTTAATAAATGAAATGGAAAGATAGATCAATATCTTGACTAAGTGAAGCTAGGTGAAGCTTGACCTTCTGGATGCTAACAAACTGTTTTTAATCTGAATTAGTATTTTGGGTATTTTATTAAACTTCAATGTGTTGAAGAATTTGTGTCTTAGGTATTTTAAAAGCATTCAAATGTTATTTCACGTATGTTTACACTGGACAGATGTTTTAAAAAACACAGCTTTTGTGGAATCTGACAATTGTTATTTTTCCTTTTCTTCTAGACTACAGAAAACAGATCTTGTGCTGAACATCATTGCCTCCAGGGAAGACAGAGGACCACTAGAAAGCTCCTTGAGGACTTTAATATTGCCATTCTAAAATACTGATAGGTGTAAAAATGGGGGAATGGACTAGAAAACCTCTAGACATCTTTTTTATTCCTACAACCATTAAGATTGGCAGTACAAAATGTTAGGTATAAATGGGGGTTCCTAAGAGCTTTCCAAGAAAGCTATCTTGCCATTTTTGTTTTATAAGGTTTAGCGACATCCTGAGCTTATGCATCATTTTACAAGTATTTTTCTTTTTACACTTTTAGTTTTGTATCCTTCTTACTATGTCCTTACAAAGCTCTGAGTTCCAATTACAATAACATATCTTAAAGGACAGCTTCTAGATGTTATTTTGCTGTAAGAATAACAACAGTACTGTCTGTACAGAGGAGAAATGCTTAGCCTTAACTAAGCTCCATACTGTCTTGATTAAACTGCTACTATACCAGACCAGCTATTTTAAAAATATCTGAGATGTGTAAGTTTGTGACTGAAGTATAGACCCAGTCTTTGAGTGGTCAATTAACATGGATTTCATTATAATAAAAAAATGTTAAGCCTCAGGAAAGAAAAAAATATATCAAGACAGCATCTTATAAGTAAGATTTTCATGAATGACACAAAAACATAAGGAGAATTTATGCCAACAACATATACATTTTGTTCTTCAATAAGATGATTTAGCACATCCTGAAATGAGTGTGCAATACAGGCAATATTCTCTAAGAAGGTTGCCTACGTGATTACGTTGAGCTAGAGGGCTATTCTGTATGGGGCCAAACTTAGGTGAGATGAATCTTTCTCAGTGGTTATTGGAAATGGGAAAGTCAGCAGCCTCTCTTTTTCGCAAGGCAAATAAAATGTTTCGGGGAAGCCAGGAGGAAAATGGCATAAAAGAATGAAAGGTATAGCTACTGTGAGACATTATTTTCTTAAAAGAACCTGGGCCACGTGTTGTTTAAGAAGGTAGCCACTGCCTTTATTACTATTGATTTGCTTCTGTCATATTTTTCTTAGAGCTGTTTCTCTATCACATGCAAACAGAGAAAAGAGTAAGACTCGGGGTCAGCCCATGGCTTATTCAGTCTGCAGGGAAGTGTGCTGATACCCTTTTGGCATGGCATGCCAACAGCCAACTGTATTTAGTGGAGAGGATGCTCCACAGAGACATGTTTCTTCACTCTGGTGACCAGGGAGCCAGGAGTGGGGAATACCTAAAGTCTCTTTCCACCTTAAGCATACTTTCTGACATAAAATGTGGCAGGGGGGATACAGTGGTTTGGGTGCAGACTGAGGCCTGTTCTCCTCTTTGGAGAAGCTGGGAGATGGAGAGATAGTCTGTGACCCACTGAGTCACAATTTCCATCTCAGGTTGATATTGGGGCAATGCAACTGCTCCGTACACTGGGTTAGGCTGAAAGAAGCAGTAATGAATGTCCTCCAGTATTTACTTTGTCATTCCCCCCCGCCATTCCTTTCTTGTTAAGAAGGCGATTCATTTTCCATTTCAGTGAAAGGAAAGACCCCTGCAGACCGCATGGAAGCCGGATCATGCTGCAACACAGTCAATGTTACAGGACAGCACAGTGTTGCCGTCAGAACTAATCCCAGCAGTGGCATATCAAATCACCCCATTTCCATTTAGCTTTCGTCAGTATCATACACAGGCAGATATGGATTTGGTCCGTGGAATGGCATTTGCCTTTGAAGTCCTTCCCCCTCCCCCGCCCCTCTACATCATGCATTCAGCACTAATAGAAAATTTCTTTTCAGGAATGAATTCCATTCAGTTGCTGAGCATGTATCAGCTACACTGCTGATCAGCAGCGTGATAGGGAAATTTTAGGTTTTCTCTTCTGCATAAACCTCGTCTCTTTTTCTCTGCTTTGCGCGGCTGTTCATTTTTGACATGTAGCAACTTAGTTGCTGCAATTGTTCCAGAGATTGCTTTGATATTTGCTCTTTTGTTGTGTTAATAGAACCACTAGTCTCTCTTACTTTGACCTTGCATTATTTTGTCAAGGCTTTCAAGCTCCACATTCTTCTGTATAGGCAGTCCTAATTTTTGTAAAGCTTTAATTACAGATTAGCCCTTCCTGCAGCACAGAAAAAGAACGTGTTTAGGCTGTTTTATGTCATTTGCCAGAGAGAAGGCTAACATTATTCTTTTCTTTTCTGGTCAAGCAATTGGTGATTATTGGATTTAGTTTGCCCTTGTTTCAATCATGCATCTTGGAACAAGATATTTCTTTTCTTCCGCATGTTTGGTCCTGCTACTTCTGTGTTGATTTTGTGGTTAAGCACCACTAGATGTGGCCCAGTCAGAACTTGTGGCTTTTCTTTTGGTTTCCACAGCATAGTAATCTATTTTGACATATAGTTCATTTTTCTTTCATTGAAGTGTTTTCTGCCAGCAGTATAATTTCAGACGCTACTGAATATACTGAATATTCTTTTACCCCTATATGAAAACTTAAAGTCTGGAATGGGAACTACTGTAAGCTTGGAAACAATGTTTCAAAGGAGAACACGGACAGACTTGAGAATCTGAAAATGTATGCATTTTTAGGGCTCCTTTCACATCAAAGTCACTTTTATCAATAATCACATTACTGCCTCAGTCACCCAGCACTTCTCAGCTCTTAACCACAATCTCCGACTGAATTTTG
The DNA here is from genome assembly GCF_000690835.1 of Fulmarus glacialis. Classification (NCBI taxonomy): domain Eukaryota; kingdom Metazoa; phylum Chordata; class Aves; order Procellariiformes; family Procellariidae; genus Fulmarus; species Fulmarus glacialis. Next base: position 19,535 of record NW_009220366.1, on the reverse strand, counting down.
TGGTGTGTTTCAGGGATGCTTTATAGCTGAATCTTATATAGTAGGATCTTTTTCTCTTCCTTGAATGCTTTCTCTTTAAATGTCTTCCTACTCTTGCTAATGCAATTTTGGATGGAGTGGGGAAGATTCCTTACAGTATAATGATTTTGTCTCAGTTTAAGATTAAGGATAGGAGACAGATTGAATTATATTACTGATGCAGGCTTTTCTCTTCTCAACTTTCTGTTAGCATTATGCATTAGGAGCAGATATTCTTATTGTTTATATAAGATTACAATTATTTGTGAATTTTATTAGATTACTGATCTTGTAGCAAGTTGTTGCAAAATCTAAATGTGTTTCAAAATCTAAACAGAAGAGAATTCTGTTAATCAGATTTGAATTTCCACTTTATTAATTTAATGTTCCTCTTTAGCTTTCATAGCAAATCTCATGCCTAGAGGTCTCTGTGAAATAGAATTTTCAGAAAGGAAAACAATATTTTCATATACATGCTTCTATGTACAAACCTAAGTATCTCAGATTTATTGTGTGTCAGGATTCCTGCATCAAGAAATGCCTCTGAAATATTCCTTTCTGGGATTGTAAAATCTCCTTCAGGCCAGATCATGTAGTATATTCATGATTTAAAATGTAGCTAGTTGTTTTGTTAGTTTGGGTTTTTTTGTTTTCTTAAATAAACCCATTTATTTTGTAAGAGACTAGCAATAGACCACATTGCACTTTCCCTTCACTTTTCTTTATTTCTGTCAGTATTTCTAATCTAAACATTCTTGTCTGCTTTTAAAAAAAAGCAAACAAAAATTACACTAATAAGGAAATGAATATATTACTTTATGAAAAAGAAAGAAAAATGCTGTTGTAAAACAGCGTTCTCTAACATCTATAGAGGTCCTACACAATGTAAAAAAAAAAAAAAAAGGGGTTTCTTTTGATATGGAAACATTTATTATGTTTGCCCTTCTTATGACTAAAACAATATCTTAAGGTAGACGAAATTAAGCCAACAAAATAAAAGTGAAAAGTAACTTTTTTTCCAGTAGACCCGATAATAATTAGGAAACCCATATGAATGAGATAGCACAACCATGTTTCTGTAGGTGTGAGTTGTCTCTCAAGTTACAGTGTGAGCTTCTTTGGATACCTCAAATTATCCTCACTAAAATTTTTTTTAGTTTTGTAGCAAGGTCTAAAATATAATGTGTCACATCAGGCTTGGTCTATAGCAGAGATTTTCCAATATATGTCACTTAATATGTTTTTTCCTGTTACCACTTGCTGATATAGTCATATTGAATAGCTATGCTGATATAGTCTATTGAATAGATATGGTTGTATAAACAAAATATTCTTCTTGTGTGTGTAATTTTTTTTTCCAAGAAATTGATGTTAGCTCAATCCACAAAAGAACTATGTTTCCAAGGTGAGCTATGTCTCTAGCAGAGTGGTTTGTTGCTATAATTCTATTGGCATGACTATAATTACAATTCATTTTGATTGCACACAGGACCTCAGAAGAAAATAGATATGTGCTGTCTTCCTCTCATGTTCAAAAGTCAAATTTCACAGCTTATACCCATAAATCAGTGGACTATCTCTCAGTGCAGCAATGAACTATCATTTTGCCTCAATCTATTTCAGGCCCTGGTCTTAATAAAGAGTTAATGGCTGAAAAGAAAAACAGAAGAAAAGCCAAAATGTTAATCCACTGTGGGTTAAAATCCTTAGAAATATTTTCCTTTTTTTTAATTCTGATTGGATACATCCCTCAAATTCCTTGTTGAGTCTTAACTATTTTCTTGACATTACCGTGTAAAAATATCATTTAGGAAAAACAAAATTTTCCATTTATAAGCCTCAGCTCTGATCTTTCTGAAGGTCCTAGGAAAGTAGGGCTAATTTTATTTTCTTATCCTTTTTGAAGTCATATAAAAGATTTTTTTAAAGACATTTGCTTTTCCAGTGGAACACTGATGAATATCATAAACTCTCATTATGCTTTGAAAAATACATAAGATTAATATGAAAAAACAACTGTAAGGAACATGCATCATTGTGATATGGATGACAAATCTTTTACTAAAACACAAATTAAATATTTTAATACAGTTTTATGATCCATGTTATCTAGAAAATATCTGAGTGCTATTAGCATTGCATAAGATATATTCAGTTTAGAATGGCTTTTTTTGTTTGTTCAGTTTTTATTAAGCCTTGGGAGTTAAGCATACATTGCAATATTTTATACATCTTCTAGATAATAGTAGTATTTTTTTGGCATTTGCACCTCCTGGGAATGAAATGGTGAGTTTGAGCCATGTTAGTGCTAGACTCTGTAGAAAAAAAAGTATATTTAAAGCATAATTTCTTTATGAATTAAAAAATCTATAAATGTTTGAAGGCTCTCTGAGGATATATTTATAAGATTTGTAAACAATTAGTAGTAGCTTACACAAAAATAATAAAGTGTCAGGGATAAGACAAGTGCCATTCCTCCACAGATCATTTGAGCCCAATGAAATGAATATTATCTGCCATGGAGTAGTTCTATTAAAGAATTTCAAATGGGTTAGATTTAAATGCATTAAGACTGGTTTATCACATCATTGGGCACTAGCAGCAATATGTGTGTGGAGTATACCTTGCTCAAGAATTCTATATGATTACAAAGACATGTTTCTTCTCCTTGTCTTTGTTTTTATAGTTTTCTGTTTCATCAGTGTGACAAAAAATGTACAATTGTGGGGAATTAAAGGGATGGAAATTAAAAGAGGATTCAGATTTCCTCCTAGTTAGTTCTTTAAAAGCAGGTGCAATATTTTTCTAGAGTAAATGTTTAAGGTGTTTCATGACTGAAACACCTTAAACATTTCAGTCATGTTTTCATGACTGAAAATCTGCTTTCTATATGGAATTCATTACATGCTCCTGGCAATTCTACTGTATGGAGTAAAACCTGGGCTATAGCTGAGAAAGTCCAAATGCATTCATACATTTTTCATCAATTGGTCAAGGATACTGACAAACATAAGTGAAAAAGACTTTTGAAAACCCACAGCAGTACCCGTACTGCAAACACATACAAAAATTCAGTTTCATTCTATACCAAAGGCATATTCTATACCTGACCAGTTTTCCCATTTGACCTGTTTATTCTATTCCAGTTACACAGAAAGCCATATCTTGAATTCACCTGTGTCATTTACACGTCACCTGTCTTTCAGTTTCCAAACATTAATTCAACTTAGGAACGACTCAGACTTTTGTTGCAATTATGACTTGGACAAAAGCACAGAAAAGGCAAATTTCCAAATTTGCCTGGCCAGTTACTTACAGAGCAGTTAATATGAGCTGTAAGACCTTTCTCCCAAACCTCTGCTGTTGTCAGTAAGAACCTTATCACTTTTAAAATTGAATTGATACTGGAATACATTCAAATTAGACTTCACACCTTTGTCTCTCTTGGGGCATCTATACTGAGTCTGAAGCATAGTCTGCAGGACTGGCTGGCATAACATACCAGTGTCCCAAATGAGAGCAGGTTATTGGCCACTGTCCACATAGCAGTACTAGATTTTTTTTCTGGCTAGAAACATTCTTTAAAATCATACGAGTACAGAGAAGACATAGATCTTTTTTTCACCTCAGCTTATTGTTTAAAACATGAAGATGAGTTAAAACTGTAGTATTGGACTCAGATGTCAGAGACGATTCAAAACACTGATCTAGGTTTGAATTTACTTGTTTAAGTGGAATACTAATGCCCTCATGGGTCAGCCCATTAGGACCTATGCCTGGCAAAACTGAGAAAAATCTGCCAAGGTGGCATAGCTGAAGCTTGCAGTGGGAAAACATTAATAACATTTTTCAAGCTTTTTTTTTTTTTTAATGGTTTGTGGAGCTCTTTGGCTCTCTTCTCTGTCTGAGGAGAATTTGAAGAAAAAAGGGCTCTTCACAGCCTCCTTGATAGACTGTTGAAGCTTTTCAAATGTAAGAAAAAAATGTTGTGGGAAGGAAAACCCAGCAAAGCTTGGTGAGCTTAGCTGGAGCTTTAAAGAGATTATATCCAAAGTTCACAGGCAGACTTAGAAAAAGTTGAACTTGACTGTTATCTTGAAAAGCTTTCGAAGGCAGGGATCATCAACACCACCACAGCTCTCATCTCTGGCAAACAATTTCAAGCAGCTTTAGGTATCAGATAGTATAGCCTGGGGACTCAAGAAAGAATTTTCAGGGCTGCTGTTTCTTTATAGGTTTCTGATTTGGAAGCAAAGTTTACAGTTAGTACATCTAGAGAAAGAAAAATAGTAGTTAGATACTAAAGATATGTAAGATGGTCATTCTCTCGGTGTTGTCCTCATTATTTCCAGTGGCAGCAAGAGTAAATCTGAGATGATTAGATTTTTTTTTAGAGCCAACGAAAGCATTAGGTGGTCCCTGTGGTTGGAAACAGCACTATACGAAACTTTCATCCCTCTGTCAGGCATGGTATATTGTCTGCTCAGAAGGCAGGTTTTGTTGGCACCTCACGGTGGTTTGGTGACTACATGAAATAAACTCTTGGGTTCTTTTCAGCTTGTTAAAAGGAAAAAACCCAGCACCACCATAGCACCTTTGTTGACAGACGTATATGTGTCAAGGGCTGACTGAATATGGTACCTGAAGTGATCTCTTAACATTTTTTTAGTATTTGTTTTGTGGGTACATGTGACTGGACAATGTTCCTTTCCAGGACTGGCAAACAGAAAGTGCTAATATTACTTGTTAAATAAGCTTTTTTTGAAGTCCCCTGTGTTTTGGAAAATGAGAGATGAGGTTCATGGTCTTGATTCACAGAAAGAATGAATAATGTATAAAATAATTATGCCTGCCTACTGCAATGGTATGCACTGCCACAAGCTGCCAGACCAGCAATGTGGGGGACACAGCTGTCATCAATGGCAAACCATTATGCAGATCTATATAAGATTAAATTCTTCCAGACTAGCAGTCTATTGCTAATATTAAATAGGTATTTTAAACTAGTTAGGCAAGTCAAAGGTCAGCAGTGAAGATCAATTTGATAATTTTATCTTTTTTTGCCATGCTGCCTGCAACAAAACCAGTGTTTCAAGTGAGACTTCCCAACTATGTAAGAGTCAGTTGGAAGCTCATTATCTTCAGTTTGACCAAACTTACCTGTAACTGATAACCTCTGCTTAAGCATCTTGGAGAATAGGAACAAGATAGGAGTGATATGACAGCACTGAGGAATACCTACAAAGTCAGGAAAATGTAAATTTTCTTGACTTTAGTTTATTCTATTACACCAAAGAAATTCTGGCTGTAAAATTCAGTAATTTTAAGGAAAGAAAATAAAGTCACTATCTAATACATCTATATGGTTTATTTAAAGTATTCCACCTAATTGATCATTTTCCTTTCTTCACGTGTGTTCCATTGTGGTGGTCAGAAGCTAGTCCTAGTAGCCATGCTGAGAAGTGGGTTTGGTAACTGCATTCTCTGTAGCTGTTAAGAAATGGAAATGTTCATTTTAGGAAATAGGGAAGGCTACACAAGCTCTAACAACAAAGATTTGTACAAATATTTCCTCTGCCTTCTGTTGTGTGATGCTTTTCAGGATCTCATCTTCAGTACTCAGAGAAAAAACATGTTGTTTAGACTCATGTTTTGCATTATTAACCTGTTCTAATCATTAGAATTTCAGCTCCAGCAAGTATGATATATATACGCAATCTATTATAAGGAAGAATGTTGAAACAGTAAGTTTTCCATGCTTATCTTAGCATTCATATAGTTTATTCATCATTAAAATCAATGCATAATCATAACTGGATATATGAGCAAGCTGTCAGGCACAGTGACAAATCCAAGGAGGCAAGTAATTTACCTGAGTCTGTACATTTGGCTAAGGAATAACAGGTTATGGTGGTAATCTTTCCAACTGATTATTTTCAGTTCATTTTTCAAGTGCAGATTTAAATAGAGAAAATATCTTTGAACATCTAGTACAAGGACAAAACATAAAAATATATAACTAATGAAATATCTTATCTCAGAGTACTCAGAAGTAGTACATGATAATGTAGCCACTTGCACCTGTAGTTTTCTTATCTGTATTCATGTATTTGAATGTCCATACTAACATGTGCTTCAGAAGTCTTTTAGCTAACTGGCAATAAAACATATGAATCAGTAGTCTGTCCATAGCAATAAGAAGTCTGAGTTGCAGTATGTTAGATTTATGGAACAAACACAGATCCATTTCTTAGTCTTTATCCAAGGTTTGACCCATATCCTACAGAAGTTAATCACGGCCTAATCCTGTTGCTATTGCAGCCTCTGGAAAGCTCTCAGACTCTGACCCTCTAGTGAGAGTCTTTTCACAAGGTGACAGCAAAAAGCTTCCAGATAAGAACAGAAGCAGGATCTGAATGACTGCAGTGCTACAGAAGCAAGATTTCAATGTTTCCCACTGATTTGGATGAGGAAGGCACTTAGCACCTGCTTTGCAGGTTCTTGAAAGAGCAAGTGTCTGTAGAAAATTTACTTTGGGGAAAATACTCCCTTGAATTACCTATACATAAATCTCAGACACTGGAAGTCAAGTTTATTTTAATTCTTGTTGGACATCAGCTTTCAGCTTGGAACAATTTTGGCACAGCCAGGAAGGCACCAGAATTAGATCAGATTCAGTAGTGGGTGCCTTGCAGACTTTGGCACTTTGGTGTTATATAGCAAGCCACACACAACACAAGGCTTTTTGCTTTAGATCATGGAAAGCTCAATTAACTAGATTTCTGAACAGCTGTACCATGCTAACTTTGAATGACTTATTGTGGTGGGTTGACACTGACCAGCAGCTCACTCACTCCCCCTCCTCCCAGAGGGACTGGGGAGAGAACAGGAAGAGCAAAAGCAAGAAAACTCATGGGTAAAGATAAAGACAGTTTAATAAGTGAAGGGAAGAAAGAAAAAAAAACCCAAAACCACACGATGCAAAGGCAATTGCTCACTACCTCCCACAAGCAGACTGATACCCATCCAGTCTTCAAGTAACCACTACCTTGCAAAAGAACTTCCTCCGCCCCTCCCATCCCCTACCCCATCCTCTCTTTCCCATTTTTATCACTGAGCATGATGTTATTTGGTGGGGAACATCCCTTTGGCCAGTTCAGATCAGCTGCCCTAGTTGTGTCCCCTCCCAACTTCATGCCCAACCCTTGCCTACTTGCTGACGCAGAGAGTGGGAAAAAGCCTTGATTGCTGTGCAAGCACTGTTCTGTGATAGCCAAAACACTGATGTATTATCAACACTGTTTTAGCTACAAATCCAAAACTCAGCATCATATAGGCTGTTGTGAAGAAAGTTAACTCCATTTGAGCCAGACCCAATACACGTACTTCCCTAGCAGAGATACACCATCGACCCTAACAGTGGCAAAGACGGTGAACCATTTGAAACAGGATAGCTATGATAACATAGCAACAGGGACGGAGACTGACAAGCAGACGTGTGCTAAAAACATAGCAACAGAAAAAATTTAATTGGGATTATGTATCTATGGAAGGAATCAGTCTGTGACCCATGAGCCTAAAAGCACATGATAAAAGCAAATAACTGATTTCTTACTAATGTCTGTAAAACCAAGTGTCCAAATGGTAAATATACCTCAAAGTTTCCACATTTGATTTGGTTTTATTTTTAAATGAGTTTAAATGGAGTTTACTAGGCACCAAAGTGCTTATCTGAAGCTAGTTTAGCCAGTCACAGGAAATGTGGAGATAGTAGTAGACCTATTTGTCACATATTCTTTACTCCTGCCATAAACTGTGCAATTATTGAAAACACCTATTTAGAGTTCCTACGTCAACTCTAAGCCTTCGATTTCAACCATCATAGAACTATATGTGTATTATAATTATACGTCCATAGTGGGGAACGAGGGTGAATTAATGTTTCTGAATTATATTAGGAAATTGATAACTGTACTTTTTCTGTTGGCTAAGGGGAACATCTGGAAGAGATGGAAACTAATGACATTTATACATAAAGATTACTTAATGAGTCAGTGCTTCAAGGCACAGTATCTCCTCACGGGTATTGAATGTCCTCTTCTCTAATATAATGAGGTTTTCAAAAGCATGGTGAAAGCAATGTAGAAGCACTTGCATTGGTTCCCTAGCGGGAGGGGAAAGGTCTTAATGCTTGTGACATCATAAAGAAGATGTTCAGCATGATTATGAAATGAATTGTGCCCAATGATATATTGAGTGGCAAAACCCACAGTGATGTCATCCTTCAGAAAGGATCTGAAGTTGATTCAGCCATCTGAATAGCTGAATTTCTCTCTCCTTCGTGTATTGTGGCTCAGGGTAGAAACAGTAGAGAGTTCTCCTTAGCTTTCATAAGATTCCTAGATGTCTGTTGGAGTCAGCAGTGAGTGCCTTTATATTATGTAAATATGTTTATGTTCAGCTGGCTTTATTACTACTTTTTTTCCCCAGGATATATTTTTATGGTTAATTATGTACATGGACAACCCAGGAAGGAATTTAAGAAGAAAAGTCAAATGCATTTACAAATGCATGTCCTTTAGAAGATCTCTGTGAGAATCACTGGATTCTCACTGGAGAATCTCCACACACTGGATAATCACATCTTGGGGTTTGGACAGTATATAAAGATAAATGGACAGTATTAGATAGTATTCTTTTCAGGAGTGGTGCTGAGCTTCATTACTTTCGGAAGAGTGAAGAGACAATTATGCCTTAGCAGTCACAGTCTTCCCTAAAGATTTTTGTTGCATGCAGAAAATGCACTCTTAGTATAAGATTATGCACATCTCACCAAAACTCAAACATTTCTAACTCAAGATGTTTGTGAGACACAGGGTGAATCACTCTGTGGAATTTTCTTTATCTCTTGATTATAGAGAGAGCCCAGATAGTGCCTTTGTTTAGACATTTTTTTCCCAGATGAACTAAGCTGGGAAAAACAATCTCTAGCATCTTCTAGTATAGTTTGAATGAGAACTTTCTTACACTATCATCTTCATCGTTTTGCTCTCCAGATGGCAGATCCTGTAGGAAGCTGTTGTTCTTGAATAGAGGCATGCTGAGAGGGTAGGAGTTTCTTATGTGCTCTTATAAAATTTGAATTTGCAAGCTGTGTGCAGCGAAAAGCTACCTGTTTTTTTCCCCCTATACTTTTCTTCATAAACAACTAAACTTTCCAAATGAGTTTTTAGAGAAGTCCTAATAAGATTAGACAAAACTGGTCAAAAGACAAATTCAGATAATGTCAGAGCCAAAATACTACACAAAGATGTATCATTTGGCGGAGTGAGACACCCTGGGGGCTAAGCACTGGTTAGTGATGTAGATGAGTAAGGTTCTGCTTGATGTGCTGGCCTAGAGTGATTAAATACGGGTTTGAAACTGATCCTCTGTTAGGTTAGCTAAGTTTCCCAGCCAACCAGCTGCGTGCAGATACACACTTGCTTTTCCACATCTAGAAAGAAAATCAGGTCTCAGTCTGAGAACAAACTTGCTGACACATCTATTTTTTACCTCGAAACTCTTAAATGAGTGCATTTCAAAACCAAATGCTGATTCTGCAACAGAACCATCATCTTAAGGATGGTCCTTTAGAAAGGTCACCTCAGAGCCTGCCTGTGTTTTCACATTACTGATTAAGGAGTATGAGAAGGTTGTTTGTCCTCTTTCCTTGAATAACTGGAGATCCTAGGAAATTTCGTAGTTAAATTTCCTCTCCTAAATCATATTATAATGTTTTAAAATGCTGGGATTTCTTGTGGAACAGTAGTTCTGGATTTTGCAACACTGGGTGCAGCAATACACAGCAGCTGGTCCAGTATGTCAGAAGGGACGGATGTTCTCACTACACAGATTCTTGAATCTTGCAGTAACTGCAAAATTACATGTATCAAGGATGTTTGTGAAAGAAGGAAATGGAATATATTGCATTATATCCTTTGGAAGTAATATGCAGTTTCATGGTAAGGTTAAGTATCAATGGTTTTCTTTGACAACTGCAGTGATAGATTCAAACAAAAAGAAAATCTTAAACCTACCACTGATCTCTAAAATATATTTGTAGCTATTAAATTAAATATTTTTGCCAGTAATTTTTGCTGTTCATAACCCCTATTTAAAATTTCCTCAGAAAACAGGATTTACAAGGGTTCAAAAGTCTCCTAAGATCTGCACATTCTTACTTTTGCAGCACTTAGTGGCTTCTTTTCCCTGTGCAGTGCATCTTGAGACTTACTGAATTTGTTCTCTTTCCTCCTCTATCAAGCGACCTCTTCTTGGCTGTTTAATCCTGTATGAGCACGTTTCTTCCATGCTAGCTTTCTCTTCTGCTTCTCTCTCAGAAACACTTCTGTAGCCTATAGATGTATCATCATTGGGCGTATTATGTACCTAAACTGTTTTATCTATGGGTTGTAAAGTCCTTGATACAGAGACAGCATTTACTTACATGCAGCATCAGCTGCATGCAGCCAGCATGCAGCTGATGCATACAAAATGCAAGCAGGTCTTTAAAAGTGACTACTGATTTTTAAGCATTCAAACACATAATTAATAGACTTCAGAAACAGAGGATGCTGAGCATCACCATTAAAATATATCAGCCTGAAAACTACTGGTGCTAATGTTGGTAACAACAATAACTTGCTGCAGTTCTGACCATTGCTGTGCTTATTCTCCACTAAGACAGGAAGGATCTTTGTCAGAAGGAAACGAATCTCCAAGGACTTGGGTTTTCAAAAGGCTCGGAACCAAACCTCAGATCTCAGCAGAGCCCAGAACTTAAACAACCTCTTTTATCCCCCCTGGTGAGCCAAATATCATTTCAATATATTATTAGGTTTACATTTTCTAAAAATAGGATTGATACCTATGTTCTCAGACATCTTACCCATAGGTAGTTTATCTTACGTTGCAGTGGTTTTGCTCTAATCTAAAGTCCAAAGAGTAAAAGAGGCAAAAGTGTTCACTTTTTATGCCAGGAGTGGGCTCTGCTGACTTTTGCTTTAAGAGTCTGTGAAGAATAACTGAAAGCAAAAGAATATATTTTTGCAGCATGTATCAATCTTCTGGTAGTCTTTGATCTTTTTAAGGGTATTCATGGTCTAAATGACTACCACACTTTTATAGAAATAACTGAAACCTGGATTTGAAATAATTGACACCAAAGGGAAAACATATTAAACGTAGTAATCTCTATCCACCACTTAATTTTTTTCCCAGTGCCAACATTAAAGGTAAACTAATCCTGATTTTTTTCTTGAAAACTAGTGATCTAGCCAAAGTAAAGACATTATATTATGAAAGCAGACATGTACACATTATTCACAAGGAAGACGCTTAACAAAGGTTTAAGAAAAAGATATTTTTGTCAATAAAAAAAGTTGCCGTAAGCATTTTTTCTTACCATTTACTTAGAAGATTTTTCTTTCTTAGTTCAAAGTCATAAGTGAAAATGAAAAAAAAAAACCCAAAACAAAAACCTGTAACACACATTGTGCTCAAGTAAGGCATCAGAAAGTCTGCAAGTAACATGTCTTTACCTCCTATAAATTTGCCTCTTGCAAAACTAGCTGAGACTTTGTGGTAGCATCATTTCTCCTTTACCGACCTGGGATGAACTTTTGATTAATACAGCCAGTAGGGAAAAAAAAATGTGGAGGACCAGCGTCTACTGGTTTATGTGAGTAGATTTGGTAACAGAAGAGGGTATGCTGGGATTTATTCTTGCAAGCTCTGCTAAATTTCATGGGCCAGATCACATCCTCCTGTGCACAAAACAAAACAAAACAAGATCATAAAAACACTGTCTAGAAAGGAATGACATGACAAAGAATTGAGATACATCAAGAGTGAGTTCCTTTCAAAATGAATACTAATATCATCAGTGTTCATCTCCAAAGAGAACTTCTTCATAGGTATGTCAGAGGATATTGAGGTGCTGGGCAAATTATTTTTAGCTTTCTCCCCTTTTTATGCTCATCCATACTTACTTGAAATCGTGATCATTTAGGTGGCAGAGAGCTGCCGTGTAAGAACAGAAATTCAAAGCCTTTTACCTAAAACTAATGACAGAGAATTGAAAATGGGATAGAATGTAATTAAATCACATCCAATTTAGAAAGTAATATGCATGCTTTTATTCACAGCTAATGCCTAAATTTCACTCCTCAAAATGAAAAGTAGTAGTCCCTAATATTAGCATTTGACATAGTAGCTTGTAATTCAGTTGGGGTCTTGCTTCCATTTTTATACGATATTCTTTATCCTCATTATGCCCTGGCCACTGCAGCCAAGAGCAAGAACAGCCTGTTAAAGATGCCACAGAAGAGGTGGTTGGCCCAGTCCTCTTGGGAAGGTGTTTTGGGTTAAACCAGGTTCATCTGAACAGCCATTGCATTTTTTTTTTAATTCATGTACGTCTCATTCACTGATTTAAAAAAAAAAAAAAAATGCAATTAAAACAAGTATCAGAGGTGAAATATTCAGGTAACAATTGTTGGAATGGAGGGCACCAGAAACCATTTGCTTCTGATTGCTATCGCCATATTACAAAACATTTGAGGTTCAGAAACGTCCACAGATTCACACCTTGAGCCTTTTTTTCACTGATGTAAACAATGTTAAAGCTCTCTTAGTAGTCAGAGATGTGATATTGGGCTCATTGTCACTCTACTGAGACACTAACAGCAAAGAAGAAAAAGGAATAAAGTTCAAGGCAAGTTTTGAGAGATTTCCAAAGAAAAAAGTGATTATAACTTTTCCTTTTTCAAGGGGTCAGTTGTTCGTTGAGGCGGTCTCTGAGGGTGACATTACATTATTATACCTATTTGTCACCTAAATTAAAGCCATTTAGCCTGTTATTTAGTGTGCAGTTGCAGAACAGATGTGTTTTATTTTATTTTTAACGTGTTTTTTACAGATGGGAAAAAAAAAACTCTATATGGAGGTAAAAATCACATCAGAACTCTCTAAAGATGTTGCTTATGATAGAAACTGTCTCTGGCAAGAGGAACAATAATCTGAACAGATCAAAGTGCTCTTCTTTGTTACATATATCTTACTTGTTGGTTAAAAACACAGCAGTACAGAGAGATCTCTTTACACAGCCATCTTATTTTCTTTACATCTGTTCTGTTTTTCTGATAATGTGCTTTCCCTAAAACACGTATAAGTGCATTTGTGCATCCACAGGAGCTACTTTATCTGTCATTACCATGGGTAGTGTCTTCTTAATTATGAAATAACTTTATTTCTATTTTATATGTTAGCGCTACTACTATTTTATATGTTTATATATTTTGCTTCTTATGTTTAAAATGTTTGACCGATCTACAAGGAACAAGATAGATGACCATATGGAAAATAGCTACTGGAGAAAGGCAAGAGTTTTGTAAAATGCTGTAAGCTGAAACCTGAACATCTCTGCTCCTCATTTGAATCTAACCAGAAGCATGTTCACAATTTCTTGACATTCTGGTCTAATTTTTATCCCTTTCTTGCTTTATAATCCAGAGTGCTTATCACCATACTGTGTTAACCAGAGGCAGTATTTCTATCAGGATGAAAAAATGGTGTCCTAGCTGGTCAGGTCTCCAAATCTATCAATAGTTTTAATACATACTATATACTACACAAATTTACTTGCCTGAAAGACTATCCGCTCCTGATTTTTCTCCCTATTTCTATATCTAGCTTTTATTTTGAGAGTTGCTGACCTTTTAATAACCACTCTTTTCACATTTTTCACTGCCTTTTTAGTTTTGTTTCATCCTAAGGTATAATTTTTCATTCCTTCTCCTTGTTTTCCTTCAGTCTCTTAGCTTTCAATTGCTTTTCTAAATTGCACTTCAGTTCTTGACTGTTTCATTAAAACTCTATCATTTTTTTATTTCCAAAGAAGCTCGTTTATATGTCAGAGAATAATAATACTTATAACAATGTTCATGTCTACTTTTACTGAACTCAAAGCAATTGCCATGTGGACATAACCTTATATCTGAAGACTCTGAACAAGTAATTTGCTGCCAGTTGGATTCTGATATCTTACTCTCAAGCCTGTCAGCTCCATTTGGCATCTTCAACCCTGCACGAGAGTAAATGGCCAGTGTTTATCAGTTTTATCAAAGCACACATCCACAAACAGGCATATGATGGAGACTTCTTTTCATGGGATTGTATGAAGTGTAAGAAGTGGGATTGTATGGCTGGGAAATCCTGAACTGCTACACTGTAATTACAATTCAGCATAATCTCATCTTTCTGCTGCTAAAACTGACGCTGAGGAGTATGGGGAGACCTCAGACTGAAATTCAGCCCTAACTGTTCCTTATTTATGTCTATTCAAATTATATTTTGGAGATATTTTCTGAAAAGATTCATGACCCACCAGCATTTCACTGAGGTGTTGTCCCTAATCTGTTTAAGTCTTTCTAGTGCAAAATGATAGGAAGCAATGTCAACCTTGACAGAAGAAGAACTCAGCAGGGAACATCTTAGCACCATGTCAAGACATCTCTGTACCTTTTTATCACAGCGCAAGCGGAAAACACTGCTTTGTAATGATAACTCACTGATTTTGTGCAGCTCAAGTGAAAAAAGCTGCGAAAATACTACTCACAGCAACTAGTTTCCCCTCCATCCCTTGGAACTCTTCATCCATATACCAGCCTTCGTTTCTTTTTGCAGGGATTATTGCATCTTGAGGCAACTGCTTTTCAAGAGAGACCTGTGCTGTTAGAGAAAGGGCCTACCTCTTCCTTCACCCTTCACTTTTCTTTTTAGCTGGAAGAAAGCAGAATTTTTGCACTTCTTTCAAGTTTTCTCATCAGCTCCTCTCCTATGATATGGTTGTCAGAAATATGTTTTACTCAGAAATTTCCTTTTGATTTGAACTAATCTGGGAAATCAGAGTTTAAACTGCAAAATTAAATTACTCTGATTTGTTCATCTAGGTGCTTAATGTAATTATATTGTGACAGATATGAACAAACTAAAGCTTCTAAATTGCGCATAAAGGAAAGAAATAGATGGGTTCAAATTCTTTCTGGTTGGTCACAATGTGAAGATCTGTAATCTGCTAGTCTTTCTCCCAAGAAAAGACCCCATTTAAATGGTCAATATTTCTTTCCATTCACATTAAGAAAACAAACTTACTTTTAAATAATCTTGATTTAAATATTTATTATTTAACTGTTCAGTAAAAATATTTATTGAATATTGTTTAAATATTTAATTGATAACAATAAATAATATAAAAAACTGTATTTATATAATGTTAAATTTGTGACACAAATTAGCTCAAGGCAAGCAACTCCAAACTCAGGTTGAACGTATGTTGTTATTTGTATTCAATTTAAAACAAAACAAGCCAAAGCACAATGGTAGAGTTGGAGTGAGTCATGGAAGATACAAGGATGATAATAGGAATCTTCTGAGTACATAACAACTGTTGTATTTTAAGTATTGTGTAATTTTAATTATTATATATAGCTACCTTGACATACATCTGGAAGAAATAGCTTCTTTCACTCTTAAAGCTTTAAGAAACTTAATGTAAATTTGTATTAACTTCTTAAACATTTCTTTGAACAGATCTGGAAGGTATTAGCATATTAAAAACTAAACACAAAAGTCATGTATTGGTCAAAATTTGCTGTTTTACCAAAGCTGAGATATTTTATGAAGAGATAGCTGGATCCATGACATTTTCAGGGGAAGGCAAAGACAAGGAAAACTAAGACACCAGAGACCCAACTTCAGATCCTTACTGTATCTTATTTGGACTTATTTAGGGGAAACAGTTTTATTATAAATCAGAAAAGGCAGAACGCCCACTTGCCATTATTTATGTCAGTACCTTAACAAATGGACTAAGAACTCTCAAAGGACACATTTCTTTAAAATAAAATGAAAAAAAGCTTCTATTTTTACACAATTGGAAGAGAAGATTTTATAACCTTGATGCTTGTTATAGTAATGAATTATCATTTTCTTTGCAGGTGTATTCCAAAGGCATCTTTCTATATTCCATATGAATATAATGACTCATATACAAGCTCCTGCTCACTAATCAGTTGCTCACACAACCCTGCCTAGATTATGTGACCTGTTTTGCAGCTGCTGCATTTGAAGAGCACAGATGCCCCCTAATTCCTATGCAAATCCACCCGGTGCACATATGTGTTTTGAATATTGTAGGACCTATGTTTAAACGTCCCCAAACAGTTTAATTCTACAGCTGAATACATCCACCACATCCACTTTTAATATTCCACTGGTTTCAAGGGAAATATCCACGTTAGCTAGTCTTTGTAGACAAAAATAGGGATTAAGGCTGCTTTTCTAGGTGGGTCTCTAGAACTGCTCAGTGTATGAATGGAAAAATCAGTTATGACTGATTCACCTGACCTGGAATAGTAGAGAAGTTGTTTTAGATGTGTTAGCTTAGTTAGGTATATACTAACCATGGTATTATCTAGTGAATAAACTTTTTGAACTAAATAAATTAACACTATTCAGTGAAGAATGATCAAACTTCTGGATGTAAAAGGTTGCTCAAGACTATCCTGTTGAAATAGTAGTTCCTCGTTCTTCCTTCAGATACACTACTGAGAAGGCAACCAGAATGAACACCTGTATCCTTCTAAAGAAGCCTTTGTGTATATTCTGCTCCCTCCCTCTCCCTCCCTCTTCCCTGTTCTCTGTGGATTTGGAACTTAGTTTGAAGACAGAAAACTAACCTGGGTTGCAAACATACGTAAAGTTTATTTGAATACTGCTGAAGCTGAAGAGGCAAGCTTTCACCTGAGGGATGTTTCTTAAACTTGCAGCTTTCTGATTATGATTCATTCCTCTTGTTACTGTAATTAGAAGCTACTCTGGGAAGAAAGATGAAAAGCAAGTGGAGACCATATATTATTTCATCCAGAGTCCCTGGAGCACACTGAAGATGGGAGGAAAGTCAAATCAAATGATTGATATTAAGTCAATAACTTTCTCCATTTTACCCTTCTTCCTTTTCTTCCACTCCTTCAGTTGGGATGATACACTGACCTAGTATGCACGTGGATAACAGACCTTAAATTAATGGAACATGCAGTTTGATTACGCTTTATTATAGAAGCTAGATGAGAACATAAGAGCAGAATACTAATCAGTCAAATGGATACTCTTTTTAGCTGAGATAGCACAAAAAGTATATATGAACCGATGCTCAGAGAGATACTTTTTTCCAAATAGCAAATTTTATATGTAAAATATTTGAGGAATAATATATTGTCCTGGAAACATACTCAGAAAAGCTTATGGTGAAAGAGTACTACCAAGTTTGCAAAGGCAAACTCTTCAACATTAAGGAAAGCTGGTTGCCTCTGCAACTTTGAGATATGTTAATTTCCTATCACTGTAATTAAAGTGATCACATGCTGCTTTTTTCCATGGGACTCCTTCCTTATCTGATGCTCAGGGTACCATGCATTAGTCACTGGCCCTTGCTCAGATTCTATCTGTGGAGACATGTGGACTTGTTCTTAAGGTAATCATCAGTATGCTACCTTAGGACTTCCTGGACAGCTGCAAATCCACTTTTACATGTCCTTGCAAGACTGTGGAATAGTATTATCTATGTTTTAAATAAAAAATAATGCATGTACTGAAAATAAAAAAAAAAAATTTCATTAATCACATATGAGATGATGGAGTAAGTGATAGTAGTGATAGGGGGATAGGTTCTCTAGTTCATTCTTCAGTTGCTCACATTTGGTGAAATTTGTTGTCTGTCGTAAACCAAAGTTCTGCCACAGCAAATTTCAGCACAATGGCTTTAAGCTTGGCAAATTTATAAGAAATTGAACCCCAGATCCTATGTTGGAAAAATATTACACAGCTATATTTCATTAACTGTTAATATGTCAAAGAACAACCAACAATAATCGTCATAGTTTTCTTGTCAGACTTTGTACCATGCAAATAAATCTCCTTATTTTTTGAATGGGGCCTTTGGAATTAATTCTACAAAGTATGCAAAGTGTACAAAGTACCTTGTAGATGGTAATAGGCTTAGCCAGATGAAATATACATCTAATATTTAACGGATCTGTTATGTACAGTGAAAAATGTTTTTGAAAGCTCATGGAAATTGTGTTCTACTAAAATTAATCAAGGTTCTTTTAGTCAAAAGTGCTGAACAGAAATGTGGAAAAATTGGACATAATTAAAATTTACAAATTAAATTATTCTGATTTCCAAGGGTGTAAAAAAGTAACTACAGTACTTTATGTTATTTTATTTCCTTTGCCTCCAGGACTGTTAAAAGGGCACCAGAAAGTAAAGGTCATGACACTGAATTGGGAGCCTTGACAATGAGTTCTGCTCATAGCTCTGCAAGTGAATTGCTTTCTGATCTCCTCATTCTCTTTTCTTTTAGGATGTGATGGTTTAGGGGGTTTGGTTTTTATTTATTTATTTTTGTGGAGGCGGCGAGGGGAAGAATTATACCTTGATAAATCTTTGGTCCATGCCCAGCCAAAATGGGACACTATACAGAAAAACAGACAATAATAAGAAAATAAAAGTTAGATTTAAGCCTCATCTTTTTAATAATCCCTATGAAAAGAACAGGAAAGATTTGATTTCATGTATTTTTAATATTCCATTTCTAATTTCTGAAATCTCCAAGCTCTTATTTAAACTATGACTAATACTGATAGAAATCTGTCTATAGGACTTGCAATCATTAAATTTTATCCATAACAGATTAAAATACTTTGATATAAATTTCCCACAGTATTAAAAATGTGACAGTCTTGGTCAAATCACACCCTAGCTGGCTTTAAACACAGTAAAAAAACTCCTGTTAGCCTCAGTCCTCAAAGTAGAGGTTGTTGCTATTGGTCACGCTAACCCTGGCTCATCATGTCCTATTTGAGCTAGACATACATTAGCTCTTCTGGTGCCTACCCCACTTTAGGAACTAAAACTTATCCAAAGCCTCTGAAAAGCGGAGCTCAAAACCTGGACTAGTATCATGCTGAGATTTGAATTTGACTGCTCAGTGCCAGCAGACCTATCTCATCAGTCTCTACCAGCTAATTTTTTTTTCCTAAACTAGCCAGGGACAAAATTAGTGATAAACCAGTGTCCTCGTCTAGATTGAGCCCTAAGCTATGATCATAGGATCCAACCAGACAAAGCTTTTCTGTCGTGCTTAGGGACATGGTTTAGTGGTGGACTTGGCAGTGTTAGGTTAACGGTTGGACTCGATGGTCTTAAAGGTCTTTTCCAACCTACGTGATCCTATGATTCTATGATTCTATCATAAACTTAGTTTTAAAATTAGCTGGTAACCCCAGTAGGTCCTCTATCTCAAAATTGGTTTCCTAGTATGGCGACATTAAACCTAATTCCTGGAAGTCTTTCCAGCTGGTGTCTCTTTTTAATTTAGTTAGCAAATTGTCATGGTTTAACCTGGCAGGCAG
>NW_009220365.1:5825-6065 GCF_000690835.1 Fulmarus glacialis | reverse complement strand
CCCCGACCCCAGAGGAAACGTTTTGCTCACCCAGTCCTGGCTCCGTCTTCATCGCTGCTCCTGGGGACGGGTCCAGCACGGAGACCTGGCTACAGAACAAGCAGTTAATCCAGCCTGCTCCGCTCACGCCCTCTCCCCAGCGGGCCTGTGTGTGCAGGCAGGGCCCCCCCCACCCCAACAAGCAGGCAGGAGCCAGCCAAGCCCCCGTGCCCCGCCAGTCGGTGGTGTGGGGCTGGGGGG
>NW_009220365.1:4693-5394 GCF_000690835.1 Fulmarus glacialis | reverse complement strand
GGCAAAGACAAGAAGCAGATGCCTACAAAACCAGGAGCATTTATTTGTGGCAGAGCAAACAGGGCAGAGCTGGGACCCAATGGTCACGGCGCCAGGGCAGGAGGCACTGCGGAGAGGCGAAGGCAAAAAATAGGGGTGCTGTGCACCACCCCTGCCCGGCTGCACGGGGCAAGGAACAGCATCCCCTCAGCCCCGGCTCCCTTTCCTGCTCCCACATGGGGAGAAGCCGGTGACACTCACCCAGCTCTGCCCGGCTGCCCTGCACACCAGGTCCAGGTGCTGCCCAAACATCACAACTCCCCTAGCAAGGTTTTGCCAGTGCCACCAGCTGCCCCCAACCCGCTGTGTCCAGGACACCATGGCGCAGCTTGGCATCCCCAGCCCGGTGCCTGCAATGCCCAGCGGGTCACTCCCCCAGCCCTGCCCGGCTGCCCTGCACACCAGGTCCAGGTGCTGCCCAAACATCACAACACCCCTAGCAAGGTTTTGCCAGTGCCACCAGCTGCCCCCAACCCGCTGTGTCCAGGACACCATGGCGCAGCTTGGCATCCCCAGCCCGGTGCCTGCAATGCCCAGCGGGTCCTGCCCAGGACACACAGCCCCATAGCTCCTGCTGCCGCCCTGGTGCACACTCCCCTTACCTGGGCTTTTTAACAAACACATCATCATGATCCTCCACTGAGTGCAGCCGGAGCGAAAGG
>NW_009220365.1:3083-3866 GCF_000690835.1 Fulmarus glacialis | reverse complement strand
CAGCAAGGTTTTGCCAGTGCCCCCAGCCGCCCCTACCCACTGTGTCCAGGACACCATGCTGCAGTTTGGCCTCCTCAGCTCAGTGCCAGCAGTGCCCAGCGGGTCCTGCCCGGCACAACTGGCACAGGGACAACCCCCTGAAAGCACACCCTAGTTGGTGACAGCCTGTCTGGCCACTGGGTGCCCGGGCAGGACCCTCCCAAGGTGATGGGCAGAGCAGTGGCTGAGTGCTGGCGGCACCCAAGTGCTGGCAGTGCCCGTTGCAGGGCGAGCGCAGGGCAGGCTCTGCGGCTCGGCCAACAGCTCGGCTCTGGAGAGAGGGAGAGGACAGAGAAGGAATGGGAGGCTGGAGGAGGCAGGAGAGGAGAGAAGAAACAGCAAAAAGGCAAAGAGCTTCCCCAGAGTCACCGCAAGCAGCGAGGGCAAACCAGCCGGCGGCACTTGCCCAGCTCTGCGCGGCTGCCCCATAGCCGCACGCCAGGCCCACAGGACATCATGCCTGAGGTCCAGGTGTTGCCCAGAACGTCCCAACACCCCTAAGCCAGGTTTTCCCAGTGCATTCAGCCTCCTCCAGTCCCTGTACACCCAAGAGGCCAAGGTGCAGCTTGGCATCCCCAGCTCAGTGCCAGCAGTGCCCAGAGTCCTGCCTGGGACATGCAGCCCCGTGTACAGCTCCTGCTGCCGCCCTGGTGCACACTCCCCTTACCTGGGCTTTTTAACAAGCTCATCCTCACGATCCTCCACTGAGCACAGCCGGAGAGAAAGGAGGAGACAGAGTCAGTC
>NW_009220365.1:2668-3020 GCF_000690835.1 Fulmarus glacialis | reverse complement strand
GAAACCCTCGCCCTCCCCCCCCCCCCCCCCCCCTGCCGCAAGGCCCAGCCCGGCCCGGCCACGGGGCAGAGCACGGCCCCAGCCCAGAGGCACCACAAGGAGCCCACGCACAGCCCTGGGCAGCTCCCACTGGCTCAGCCACCCCAGAAGGGTCACATGGGGCCAAAACCAACACTCCGGTGCCACAATGCACCACGGCCTTTATCCGGCTCCAACTGCCCTAGCAAAGACCAGCACACCCAGGCAGCCAAGCAGTGCCAGGCCCTGCAGTAACTCACTGCTGTCTGTGCCTGTCAGCTGGGCCAGTTTGTGGAAGGAGCGGGACTGGGAGGGCCCGGTGGGAGGCTGCCAG
>NW_009220365.1:1988-2467 GCF_000690835.1 Fulmarus glacialis | reverse complement strand
CCGCCGCGCCGTGTCCCCAGCCAGACCCACGGGGATCCCTGTGGCATTGGAAAAAACGGCGGCACAACAGTCAATGGTTGACTTACAGCGCGGTGCATCCCTCCTGTACGTATCCCCAGCCCCACAGAGGCATGGGCCCCACAAAGACGCCGGCAGCATTCACTCCAGTCACTGCAAGTACCAAGGGCAAACCAGCCGGTGGCACTTACCCAGCTCTCCCTGGCCACCCTGCAGCCCCTGCCAGGTTCATGATACATCATGCATGAGGTCTAGATCTTGCCCAGAACATCCCAACACCCCAGCAAGGTTTTGCCACTGCCTCCAGCCTCCTCCACTCCCCATTTGCCCAAGAGGCCACGGTACAGCTCAGCATCCCCAGCTCAGTGCCCGGAGTCCTGCCTTGGACATGCAGCCCTGTGTACCGCTCCTGCTGCTGCCCTGGAGCACACTCCCCTTACCTGGGCTTTTTAATCAACGCA
>NW_009220365.1:1220-1482 GCF_000690835.1 Fulmarus glacialis | reverse complement strand
GGTGTGGGGCCTCCCTGCGAGTGACAGAGGGCAGGTGCTCAGCCGGCACCACACATGGACCCTGCCCGGCACCATGACATGGGACAGCCCTCCCAAAGGTGCTCTCACACATGCCGACCCCCTCGCCAGACCCCGGCACTCACCACTGCTCCCCCGTGCCCCAGCCAGACCCACGGGCATCCCTGCAGCATTGGAAAAAACGGTGGCACAACAGTCAGTGGTTGACCCATGGCTTAGTGCATACCTCCCGCATGCACTCCCA
>NW_009220365.1:616-941 GCF_000690835.1 Fulmarus glacialis | reverse complement strand
GGCCACTGGGTGCCCAGGCAGGCCCCTCCCGAAGTGACCGTCAGAGCAGCGGGTGAGCGCTGGCAGAGTCTGTTATGCGGCTCTGCCAACAACTCATCTCTGGGGAGAGGGAGAGGACAGGGGAGGAGGAAAGAGAAGAAACAGCAACAGGGCAAAGAGCTTCCCCAGAATCACTGCGAGCAGCAAGGGTGAACAAGCCAGGTGGGCTGAGCCCTGGCTGGGCACCCCCGTGGCTCCTGCTGCTGCCCTGGCACACGCTCCCCTTACCTGGGCTTTTTAACAAGCTCATCCTCACGATCCTCCACTGAGCACAGCAGGAGCGAAA
>NW_009220365.1:0-203 GCF_000690835.1 Fulmarus glacialis | reverse complement strand
GCCACTTCCCAGGGTCCCACATGGGGGTCCTGGTGGGCTCCAGCGGCTGTGGGGGCTGCCTGCGAGTGACAGAGCGCTCAGCCGGCACCACACATAGATCCTGCCCAGCACCACGGCACGGGACAGCCCTCCCAAACGTGTCCTCACACATGCCCACCTCCTCACCAGACCCCAGCACTCACCACTGCTCCCCTGTGCCCCAG
>NW_009220364.1:2463-3311 GCF_000690835.1 Fulmarus glacialis | reverse complement strand
CGCAGCGCCGGGGCCAGCTCCGGCCACGGGTGAGCGCTGCCGGGTACGGCCTTTGCCGCGGGTGTCTGCCAGTCCCCTGGGTGCCACAAACGACTCCTCTGGGGCTGTTTGCTGCACATCTCTCACCAGCCCTAAATTCACATAAATTGGATAACGTAAGGGAAAAAACAACAACGGCGAAGGAAACGCAGTGTCCTCACCACGCTGTCCTGTCCCCTCGCTCCCTTGGGCAGCTCCACTCCTCCGTCACCGAGTCAAGGGGCAATTGGGGAGCAGTCAGGGACTTGTGAACAACCGGGCTGGGGACAAAAGTCACAGCAAAGAGGAGCAAAGGCAGTGCTTAAAATGGTGACGCCCAGCAAGACGTTGACATGCTCCCTCCTGCCTGAGCAGCGCTGGCTGAGCATCGCCTTTGCTTCAGCAGAGCCGAGCTCTGTCTCAGCTCTCAGCCCAAACGAGGGTGGTAAAGGCAGAAAAAACCACAGTTGTATTTTTGAAGTGAGTAATCATAAAGTGGGTTACTTCATTCTCTTTTCACGTTTTCATTGGGTTGATTTTTAATGGCATTAGTCACATTTTATAGTCACCCACATCGAATGCCTTGTGCTGGCCTTGTTAGCACAGGGGGATGCGGGGTCCTGGGGACCCTCCGCTCCCTGCCCTGCACCGCTGCGGGCCCAGACCCTCTTCAGAGATCCCGGGGTCAGGGGATCCCGAGCCAGAGCCCCGGCTGCTGCGGCTCGCTGGGGTGGCGGGGGGATTGCAAGCGGGGCAGAAACTCCTGGTGAGCCTATACTGGTGCTGGCGGCCGGGGCCGGGGGCGATGCTGGGCTACGTGGGGCGTCACG
>NW_009220364.1:2150-2393 GCF_000690835.1 Fulmarus glacialis | reverse complement strand
GGGCAGGAGGGCAAAACTTGAAACAAAATAATCAGAGAGACAGTAAAAATATACCCCCCCTCCAAACCATCACTGGGAGCCGTGTGAAAAGGCAGCGATTCCCGGGAATGGTGGAGCAGCAGTAACGGAGGTCGCCTCTGACGGGCACAGGCTCCCCGCTTGCTCCCACTGTCCCTCTCCGAAACGCGATAGCCGGGGGTTGGGCAGGGATTGGGATGGGGGTTATCTGGTTTTGCTCTGCTT
>NW_009220364.1:0-2122 GCF_000690835.1 Fulmarus glacialis | reverse complement strand
ATGTCTTTGGAAACAAAAGGAATCGGCACAGACTGTGACACCCATAGCTGCTGGCTAAAGCCATTTCCATGCCGCTGTGAGTGCCGGTGGGAAACCAGGGGCCGGGCATCCCGGGAAAGCGGGGTGAGATGCTCCAGCGCAGGCTGACTGGGGAAAATGCAAGTGCGGCGGCTGATCGACTTCACATGCTGAAAAGGGTGATGGGGTTATTCTAATATTGCTCTTGGCCCCCAGGAACGTTAGTGTTTTGGAGGGGGTAATAAGGAATCCACTTCTCTTTCACCGCGGCTCGCTCTCTTCCGCAGCGGACCATGTGCCTGCAGTTGGATGGATGTGCTGCAGTTACAATTGTTTTCCTAAAAAGTCTGATTTTGAAAGACAACTACGCTGACGGTCAAATTGTTCCTGTCTTTGTTCTGATGTTCTGTGTCAGAAATAATGGAATAGCAGCTGTGTTTTGTAGATACTTTAGAGTCTAAAGAAGATGAAAAATGGTTTAATTTTCTGAAAATTGGTATAGGATCGGGTGAAAATTTTCCGTCTCAACTTTTACCATGGGGAAAATTCGTTTGCCCAGTGAATGAAAGCTTTTACAGAAAGTATTTGCTTTCTTTAACTAATGCTGCCTTTTTTTATTTCATTGACTTTCCAGCTCTAATGTCTGGTTGAATTTTTTATGTTTTGGTGGTTCATGTTTTTTAAGACAAAAAGGCAATCTTTTCTGTGGCAAAAGCATATTTATTCACCAGTGTTATAGTGGGCCTTTCAAAGAAGGTCTGAAATGCTTTAGTTAAGTGTTAAGGCAGGGAATATTTGTCCTGGTTCTTGTGATTGGCTCAGGTGAAAGCCTGGGTTAAATGCAGGTTCCTCTTTAACTGAATCATCTGGCCGAGGGCTAAAAATCCAAAACATTCATTTGTTTCCTGGGGAAAAAAAAACTCTGCAAATGCAGCAGAAACAGTTTACCTGCAGGGAAGGGGATCTAGCAGCACGTACCGAAGAGAAGAGGAACTGCAAAAAGGCAAACGTGTGTCTGTGTGTGGATACGGCTCCTTTCTTCCTTCTCACTCAGCTGAAATAGCTGAAAGCTATTAGATTAAAATGCTAATGAAGAAACCGGTTGGATAAATTATAGCATTAAATACAACATAGCTTGTATTAACTCAAAATTCAACAGACAAAACCAACTCTTACTAAAAAAAGTATTTTGAATCAATGTGTGCCATTCTGCATTGGTCGAAACTGCAGGAAAGCTGGTGTGGGAGCAGTGGGAGCAGGGGGATGACAAGAGCAAAGGCAACACAGAAATGCCCACTGTGATCCCCAGAGCAGCAAGCGTGGGGTATGGGCACCATTAACGCTGCTTTGGGGGAAGGTGAGAGGACGGAAGATGCGATGGGAAAAGCACCAGTTTGGGTGGGGGAGACCAGGTCTGACCCCACGGCTCTGCTATGGATTAGGAAATCTCTGTCACCTCGGCGAAACTCTCTTAATTTCTCTGTAAAATACTGTAGCCCCTGGAAAACAACTTCTTCATCTCGGTGGCAGGAAGGGTGTGCAGAACTCATGAGGCTGCCGGTGGGAGGGCAGGAGAGCCTGCTGCGAAAGGGAATTATTTCACAATAATTTCCCTGTAAATAGAAACCCTAAAACTGCTGGTATGTCTGTGAATCCTGAAAGGAAACCTTCCTGATCCCTTAGGTTTCCTAGTCCTGCTGCCATATTTTGGTGAGTTGTCATCTCCAGAATCAATACTTTGTTTTCTTCACCAGTCGTTCATGCACCAAGTCCTGCCGTCGCTCGTAAGCACTGGCTCAAGGGGAAAAGCCGTCCCCACCGCAGTAAGGAGCGGGTGTGCAGCCCGTGGGGGATTTGCTCTGGGAGTGCAGTGCCTGCTGCGCTCTGGCTCTCAATCTCGTGGCTGTGTCCGTTCGCCAGGTAGGCAGCCCATCAGTCCCACAGAAGAGGCTTTACGCTCGGAGCAGTATCTTGTGTAGGAAGCAGATTAAGCCAAAAGGGAAGCTTCTGATGCTGGCAGCAGAAGGGAACGCTCCCGCAGGGCGCTTTACAATTCAGCGTGTCTCTGAGGGACGAAGCTCAGCCTCGCCTGCTCGCTGCGGGG
>NW_009220363.1:5965-12264 GCF_000690835.1 Fulmarus glacialis | reverse complement strand
TGAGGCCCAGGCGAATGCTGGCCTGGTGTAACTGACGGTGCTGTTTTAAAATTAATTTCCTCGCTGGTGTTGGAAGCCAAGCCAACATCTTTATTTCGTTTCGGCCTAAGCCAGTGAGAGACTGGTTTATACTGAAAGAAAATCAATCACTTTCCTAGAGAAATCAGAATTACATATGGCCTATATATAGCCTATTGTACTTGCTTAAAAGCCGAGTGAGCAAGGCTTTCCAAATCCTTTGCTATCCCCCCCGCCGCCCCCAAAGTCTAGAGTTTTGTGGGTTCAACACAAAACCAGAACAAAGGAAACGCATTGCAGGTGAAATCCTCACATTTTTCAGCCTGTGGAAGTTTTCCTATTGATACCGGGCTCCAGGAAATCCTCGATAAGGGTCAGGGCAGGATCCAAACCCGCAGGAGATTTTGGCAGCCTCGTCTTTGTTTCCTCCACCAGAAAGAGAAATTCCCCAAATCTCTGTCTCAGTCTGGCGTGTCCTTTGCATCGTCCGGTCAGGGAAATTCTTGAAAGTCTTTGAGGCATTTATTTTCTCAGGTTACGTCTACACGAGGAAAAAGGGTTGCATTTCAGTGACAGTAGTCGCTGTCTTATAAAAAGTTAGTTAGAAAGGGCAAGCTGTGAACATACACTATACCTAAGTGGGGTTTCTTTAAAAACCCTGGTTCTCTCATACAGGTTTTTCCTCATCAAGCCAGCATATATGAGAAATGCCAGGTACTAACTATCATGTTTTAAAATCACACCATTTTGCCAATCCAGGCAAAGCCTCAGGGAAATTCTCCCAGATTTTGTTTATCCACACAGTGCATAAATCTTTTAACCACTCCATTTGCCTGAGGCCACACGGGGGTTACACACTGCACATAAGCACAGGGAACATGCCGTAGCCTTAGGCAATCCGAATTGTTGAAAAAATTGTATGTAAACAGTTATAAACAAGTTTTCAAGATCTCTATTAAATAAGCAATAAACTAATCCTTGTCATACACAGATAGGCACCCATGTCTCAGCTGTTTAAGAGCAAATTGCGTAAGACACAGTGCCTGAAATACCTCAGTCTAAAAGCACCATCATTGTGTTCATGCGAAAATGAAAACAAAGACAACCAAAGACTGGGGAGGCTGATCAGCGCAGATAACACTAAAGTACACACAAAAAACTGAACTTCCCGGTTCTTGGTAGCATTCACATTTGTTTCTTGTTTTCAAAGAAAGCATACCTGTACCTTGTCATATCATTTCCGCCAATTCAGCTTCTAGGTGCTCTGGGTAAAAAACTCCTAAATGACACCGGTTTAAATTACTAGCCCCAGACCCAGGAAATTAAATTATACCCCGAGAGCTCAGACATGAGTAACTTTTTCCCGCTCCCAAGCTGAGAGCTAAACAAAAGGGCTCTAGACGTACACATTTTCTGACCCAAGGAGAGAGGCCAGAGAAGAGAAAAAAATACAACAACATATAAACTTGGAAAACCTGCTTAACTAATAGGAGAAAGAGCTACCCACTGCTGGCAATCGTCCTGACCCAATCCTGGCTCTCAGCACTGCACGGTTGGTGAGACAGTCATGCTGCCCCAACTAGGAGCTGCACCCAATCCCAGCTTATCGTTCCAGCCCGGATGCCTCCCGGTGCTCCAGGGGTTGGTGTTTAGGCCCTGGCAGTGCTCCCGCTCCAGGCAGCGGCCTCAGCACTGGCCGGTACAGCAGCCACCGTCGCTGCCTACCGCCAGCTGCTTGCAAGTCACCGCTCTGCTGCCCACCCCAGCCGTGGCCGTCCCGGCAGCCCTCTCCCTCTTCTGCCTCCCCAGCCTCTTTGACTCTTCTGGGATATGACAGGTCCAAGGGTACCACAAGTCTATTTTCTTAGCAAAGAAATGAATGGTGAACAGGATCCGCATCTAGTCCCTGTGAGCAAAGACAGACATCCTTATTTCATTTCAATTTTTTTCTCCCTCTCTCCTGTCTTGCTTGCCTGGGAGTCCTTCATCTCAAGCATCAAAGCCGCACAGGCACACATCTCTTGGCCCTCTATCATTAAATACAAATATAGCCCTACCGCCACCAGAACTTTATTTTAATGGGATAGCTGTAAACCGAAAGCCGCAAACGGGTGTCAAGTGAGACTCAGTCCACTCCGGTCAGCTGCTCACACGGCCTTTCTGCTGGAGGGAGGAGGCCTGAGAGGGGCTCTCCCGTCCCTCACAGGTGGCCGCCACAAATGAGCCCCTTCTGCGCTCTCCGGCCGCTGGGATCTCGCTAGAAATGGCACGGCCAAACCCGCAGAGGACATAAGCTAAACACAGAAATATCTTTTGCATTTGCCAATATATTTGTAATATACAAAAATGCCAAGGAATTTTCTAAACATGAATGACACTATTCAAAGAGTAAATAGTAAGCCATGTATTGTATAGCGGAGTAAACTAATTTAATAATAAACTCTTCTCTGCTTCTAGTCACTTTGGGGAAAATCAGAAGACTGCAATGGGCAGAAAAGAGGAACCTGTGGACTACTGCTATCCGGGCACTTGCGCAAATTACAATGAAGTCAAATCTACAGATACTATCAGTTTCCTTCACTCTAACAGAAGAACCATCTATGATAAGTCTTCTGGTTTCAACTCCCTCTCCTCCCCCAATTTTTGTTTTTAATAAAGAGTATTTGTGCCAAGACTGAAAAATGCGACAGATTCCTATCTCAAGTTCCAGAAGAGTTACTTGATATTTATTGTATTACTGAAGAAACAGAATGTAAACAAGTAACTAAAGACCACTGCCTGTCTGGGTAAGTCTGGAGCACTCCTGCTAGCCAGTAAAGTTACTGCTTTCCACCAGTTTTGCACTACCCTTGTCAGCAGAACAGCCAAGCTGTTTCTGGGCTACGTTAAGTACTCTGATGAACATCTATAAGCTTGAGTCTATCTGGGCTCGTTACCTTTGGCAAAGTCCCAATGCTTTCTGAGCACCTTATGCCGATACCCACTGCTCTGAAATCCAGGAAGGCTTATTAGCTCACTGCTCAACCAGGCAGACAGCATGCAGCACCTCCTGGATGTGAACGGCTTCGGGGTTACTGTGATAGCAAGATAAGGGAATTATGGGCAACACAGTGATCGGTAGAGGAGATAAGGAAGGTAAGAGATGGGGCGAGAGCCTGTGTCAGCTTTTGCCTCACAACATTTAGTAGCTTCAGAAAAATGCTCTACTGCTGAAACACAGTGGTGGGTGTATGGTGTGCAGGTGCCCAGTGGCAGAGTCAGGTCCATTCAGCTGGAGCCCATTAGCTCTGGGTCAGTGCCAGGAGAACTGACCGACACCAGGAGAACTCCTTAGGTATATCCCTCCTGCTCCCAAGTCCCTCGCTATTCAGGAAGCTTACTTGTCAATGTGCAGGCCCGCAGAAATACCCGGAAGTGGTTTGAGTCTGACATCATGCCCCAACTGACAAACCTTCATGAGACCCACAGTTGAGGGAAACATAGTCCATGCAAACAGTCAGAGGTCCTGCAGGATCTGCGAGTGTGAGCTCTGTGCTTTATTAAATCACCAATGCTAATGATAGATCAGCTCCGTCCTAGAAATGTTACTGCCGTTACCACTAGAAGCGGGACCAAACCAGCTCTGCACTGCCTTCCTTCTCTTGCCATGCATCGGTACCCTCACCCAGAGAACGAACCAATTGTCTAAGCAGGAAGCATAAGGGCACTTCCCATTCTACCAAGAAAAATGGGGTCAGGATGTTCAAACCCTACATAAACAATATACCTCACAGGATTGTCCCAGTTCTTCTCCCTTCCACCAGATATCACTGTAGCTTCACTGCTCTGCTGGCACTCCCGATGTACAGTTCTGAAATTACTGTCTCCAGACTTTCTTCCTTGATACCGTTTTTGCAGATGTCTGTCCCAGAGGCCTGAGAGCAATTTCTGCACCTGAGAGGTTTGTCAGATGCACATAATTATCAAATCTACAGCTGTAGCTAAAGGGCTCTTCCTTTGCACGGGGGACTTGGGGCGATTCCTGGAGGAAGGATTGTGAAGGACTCATCTCCGGAATATCATCGGGCTCCACTTTCTTTTCCACCCTTTTTGATGCATCAGCAAAGCTATTGCAAAGAAAACTGCTGGGGATATTTGACTCTTTGACCACAGTACACAGAATTACTGTTGTGCTGTTGGTAATACCTATGTTTTCATGATAAATTCCTTGCTTTTAGGTTCATGGAGTGTGTCAACAGTGCAACTAATAAACAAGAGACAGACATCAGGCATCAGATGAAATGAATGCACTCAGCAATGAGAATGGTGTGTATCATACTGGATACCACAAAAACCACAGGAGAAATGTACTAAGGGAAAGGCTGACGCACTTGTCACAGGAATACCCTACATATCTCTGTCTCTTCATCTCCATTCCTTCTGAGTACTAAGAAAGCCAGGCTTCACTGACTTTGAACTTGGACAGAAAAATAAGCAGGCTGACTCATCAAAGAATTGGTTTGCCCCTTCTTGTCCAGTATAGTTCTGGGTGCTGAGGGAGATCCAGACAGCACAGGTAGAAAATGGGTAGAAATTCTGTATTTTGACAGGAAGTTAATTATTACCTAATTGTTCCTTAGCAAAACAAGGGGATACCAAGCTATAATTAACTGAAATAAAAAGACACTTTTAAACTATGATTCTGCAAATAATTTATTGTAGTGACAAAAACATTTGACTTAGAGTGAGTATTCTGATTTTTAAATAAATTTTATCGTGTCTTTTTCATAGAATCATAGATCACAACAGATCACATAAGGGTTGAAGTGGGAAGATGACCTCTGGAGATCATCTGGGCCAACCCCCCTGCTCAAGCAGGGTCATCTAGACCCAGTTTCCCAGGACCATGTCCAGATGGCTTTTGAATATCTCCAAGGAGGGAGACTCCACAACCTCTGGGCAACCTGTGCCGGTGCTCAGTCACCCTCACAGTGAAAAAGTGTTTCCTGATGTTCAGAGGGAACCTCCTGTGTTTCAGGTTGTGCCCGTTGCCCCTGGTCCTGTCACTGGGCACCAGTGAAAAGAGCCTGGCTCTTCTTTGCACCCTCCCTTCAGGTATTTATATACGTTGATAAGATTCCCCCTCTTTCATATATGTCTTCACTCCCTTGCAATATAAGATACTCTGTATTATCTAAATATAATCAAAGAAACACTGAATTGAAAAGCTAGAGAAGCTAACTTCAGCACTAAGTCCACAGAGCATATATGAATGGACATTAGAGATGATCAAAATCTATGAATGATGTGATGTCAATGATGATCCATCTGTGCTTTAAAAATATTTGTCTTTAACTCAAATGTTATACTGGAAAAGAATAAAGAACTGATTCAGTAAGTGAACACAATAGTGAAACTTGTAAGCCACTCTAAGTCAGCATATTAAGAAATTAGCAGATCATATCACAATGTGTAATCAATAAATCATGTGCCAGGTGTAGTTATTCCACTTGTCAAGTTGCATTTATAAACAACACAGATGTTCAAATTGTTTGGGGTTTCATTTCTGCACTCTTTCTCCTTCTTAAAGCAGATAAAAGTTTTGCCATTCTAGGGGTATCATTTTGACAAAATAAACTCCCTCCAATTGCTAGTAAAAGAAAGTAGTGGAAAGAACAAAACAAGCAGAAAAATACCTTTGCTATCACCTGTATTTTTTCTGAAGAAACATGCTCGGGAATTTCAGTGCTGCTGCTAACTGTTACTAAATGTTTTAATGGTCTGAAAATATGGGTTACATTTGGGCTGTCCAAAAAACCTGTAAACAAAGGAATCTTTGGTGCATAAAAGTTCTGCTGGCAAGCAGCTTGTGGCAGATGCCTTGTTCTTCCTGCATACAAGGAAAACTCTCTGCCCCCGTCAGACAAGCCTGAAGCCTGGGACTAAGGAGACTCAGTAGAGATGAACAGCAACAACAGTCGTGCCTCAAACCCTCTCCTTTGGCTATGAGGACAGCGGGGGATGACTTCTGGAATGACACCACTTACATTCTTCCCACACTGTCTGTCAGGGTAGGACTAGTGGATAAGAGGCATGTGAAGAGAGTACTCAAAGCCCCAGCGGTGACTCAGAAACGACAGTGTTCCAGTTGGCACGCGAGAGGGACCGCTTGAGATGATTCCTCATTTTTTTGTCTCCCTGCAGTGGGAGGAGACCTGCGCTGGGACTGGCAGAGGAACAGTGCGCTCCTTTTCCTCGGCAAAGATCGGAGCCATCTGTCCTTACTCCAGAGATGATCACAA
>NW_009220363.1:0-5953 GCF_000690835.1 Fulmarus glacialis | reverse complement strand
GAGCTCTTTGCTACGCAAGACTTCAGTTTCTACACGACACAAGCATTTGTGAAACAGTTAGGAAAGACTGCAGATGCTGTAGAGGAAAAACACCAAAACACCTGAAGAAATTAGAGGTTAGCTGAGGAGCAAGACACACTTAGAGATGCTGGCAGAAGTCTGCAGGTTTCCATAGCTGGTTAATGTGTGTCTCTGCAATCTGCCCAGAGACAGATCTCATGGTGTAGCTACATTTTGAAAACAGGGGATGAAGAAATAGTAGAAATCTTACAGGTCCATCTTTTGAAAAGCACAGTGAATGTGTCCCTCTCCTCCTTCCCCCCTCCCAAACAACATTAGTGAAGGTAAGACTACCAGTGGCAGCAGCGAGAAATTCCAGTTCCAGCCACAGTCTTTCTCCATACTGGGAAATGAAGTGTTGAGGGTGGAAAGCTTCCAAATCACTGCAGAACACCACCAGATATCACCATTGCTTTTTCCTGCTGAGACTTGTCATCCTTAAAGCTATGGGGAGTGCTATTGCACAAGGCTGGCATTGCTAAGGCAAGAAAATTTCCTGACCATGATGGCTGCCACTGACACAATCTGCAGAAATTCATTGAAATATGGCTCAGGATATTCTAGTGCAGCTCCCCTGCCCTAGACAGCTTTACCAGGCTGTTTTAATTAATCTTGTCACTCTTTGGTGTACTAGCCCCTAACATAATGAATGAACAGGAATTAACACAGAGCAATGAGCAGATTGGGGCTGTCTAATTTAAAAGAGGGTGCTATATCTTACCCTGCAGAGTCTTTTTATGGAAAAATTAATGGTTAGTTCATTCTGAAAAAATCCTATAACCTTTGAAGAGAGGGAAATGACATGCAGAGTTGAGCACTGGTTTGGGACAAACATGTACTTTGCCCTCTTTCCAAAGATTTGAGTGTAGCAGAACTGGATGTTTTGAAAGGCTGCAAAGCATCCACTGGATAACTCTATGCCCCTTTACTAAAGATAGATCTGAGCAATTAATTTCTGTATCGATTAGATTTTTGGAATCTTCATGTTCCCCGGCCCACGTTACCTCCAGGGAAACATAATTAAACTGCTTTGTCACTCCTGTTTTATCTACATTGGCACTGAAGAACTGAGCCGTGCTGGACAAACATCATGAGGCCATCTTGCCACGTGAGAGTGGTGGTTTCGGATAAGAGGCTACTAGTGAACTGAAGCAGTGCCTAGTTTTAAACACAATACTTCAAGTAAAAAAAGCCTCCCAAAAGTGAATCCAAGTAGGGCAACAAGAGTGATCAGAGTTTTAGAAATAATGATGTCTGGCAAAAGACAGGGGACAGGCTGTTTTCTGTTTTCCTCTCTTTTCTAGAAGGAACTTATTAAATCCTACGTATTAGAATGGAATGGTGATTACTTATTACTAACCTCCACTGGGAAAAGGACAAGAATAAATGGACTTGCTTTGCAGAAAATAATAATAGGAAAGTTTTTAATAGGATATTGAAGCACTTGGACAGGATACCAAAGGAATTTCTGGAATCTCACTGGGAGCTCTTTATTCTTTAGTTCAACCTCCGTCTGTTGTCTGTCTGTGATCTACATATGACTGGTAATGTCTCAGTGCAGGGATTTGACGTAAAGAGGATAATCTCACTAGACCCTGCACCTCACCTGTATAGAGTGGTTGGGCCCATACACAGCAGATATAGTGATAAAGGATGCCCTTAAAGAAAACAGCTCTGATCACTGGTCTTCTAAACAGCTTTGATCTCTTTCTTCCCACCCATTCTCCCTTACTCTTCTCCAAGCTTTCTCTGTTTTAATCCTTCTCTTCCCTGGCCACCCAGGAAGGGAGAAAGGCGGTGAATTGTAAGAACAGTATGTACCATCTGCAGGCAGAAAGTGATGCATGTTATGGACCAGGAGTTTAGAAGGCGGTTGCACACTTCCATCTGCAGCAGCGGAGGTTCAAGTGTGAAATGAAGCCGTCTCTTCACTGACATTCACAGCTGAACAAAACAAGCATGACACATGAAATGACACAACCATGAATTGCTCTTTTCAGAACTGTAGAGTATTCCTACCTCTCTCTTTGAGGCTTCGATATTATGTGCCTGCTACATCCCTCTCCCCACCACAGATCACAGTTTCCCAGAAAAAGCAATGCAAAGAAAGGAGAGCATGGCTGGTTTCCTTTCCCTCACCAATTAACACTGGAGGAAAAGGAGATGAGCAGTATCTCCCTTTCCTAGCTGGAGTACCTGTTGGGGAACAACTGGTAGATGGGTACAAGGGGTGCCACTTTCTCCTTTCAATAGCGGCTAAGAAGTTGCTTAGCAGATTGGAGTTCTCTCATATATATATATATATATATATTTTCCCTCTGTGTTAATATATATATCAGCACTTTTGAGCTTTCAGAGGTGAAAGATCACTCTGGTACCATACTTTATTGGTGAACTGTGAAAATCCATTTGTCATTCTAAGTGTTGGTCAAAAAATAAGAATCTCAAATGAGATTGCTCAAATGACTTATATTGAATTTTCTAGAAGAATATTTCCCCCAAGAGTTGCACAGAATAACCTTATAAGACAAAGACTAGAAAAAGATTAAAAACTACATTGTTCACTATCTCTCACTAAATATATCTGTCCTCCAAAGTTACAAGAATGTGAATAACATTAGCAGATCATACTGGAGTGGGAGAGGAAGAGGGAGATGGGATGCACCATATCATTTTACCCGGTCAGAATCTTGGTTCAATTGCTTAGAATACAGGAAAAGCACAAGTCACTGTGACAATATTGTAACCACTTAGTGTGATCTTCGCCTAATACTAGCTTCTTTCACTAAGAGCCTAAAACAAAACCAGAGCCCGCATGTGGCTTTCTGTTCTTAAACCTACAGGATGAGCCTTTCGAGAGTGCAGGCAAAAAACAACGTAAGCAAAAGTTCTGAAAGTTCAAAACTAACAATCTAGTTTGCAAAAATAGCATTATTGCGTGCTTCTCACCATTGGTATAAATCTGTGACCGCAATATTAAGTTCTGCATCACCAACCAACTTTTTATATGAACCTTTTTGCCAGGCAATGATTAACTGTAAAAGGGACTGGATTCAATTTCCAGGCATACATACCAAAATGCTTAAGAAAGATGCCTTGATCTCCTCACCCCCAAACCAGGAAAATTTATCTGCACATCTGGGCACTCAAAAGCAAGCAAAGACTCTCCATTCGCAAAATGTGACGCATAGAGGAGATCTAAAGAGAACTCCTGAGGAAAGACAGTGCAAGAAAACTTTAACTAGCAGAGTCTTAGTGAATGGTAGAGGAGCTTCTCACACCGCAATGACTCTGGCAATTGTCCTGATGTAGTTCTCTAACTCCTATAAAAGACAGAGGGAGCCAGCTGCAACCTTTTGTCTGATTATGCCCCTGTCTAAGTATCTGGGACTGGAGTCCAACTGCTGCCCAAGGTGATCTCTTTGCCTCAGAGGGATACACGAGTCTGCCTCAGCCATAGGGGCAATTGCAGCAGGGTACTCAAGTTCTGGCTAGCCAGTTTGTAAAGAGCTGCTGTTCTGCAGATGCCTCTTGCTTCAGAGCATGGCAGTGCCTGTTGCTGTTGTGCTTCATGGGAGGAATGAGACAGGGGGAGAGAAATGTGAAGGATGATACTGCTCCTGGGGTCAAAGTGAGCAGATGCTACTGTTCAACCTTAATGTTCTGGTGCAGCACATGCACTTGCACGCTCTAGGACTCAACAGGCACACCGTGGCAAATACATCTGATGTTTTTCAGCTACTCCTGGTCATTGCGCTCCAACTGATGCCTGCCCCTGGGGTAAAGTGACGATGCAGACAGCCTGTATCAAGGCAGAAGCTGATGCTCTTGGTGGTATTGCCACTGTAATGCTTGTGTAGGGCTGCAGATGTGACACTACGGCATGGAAAAAAGATCAAGGATTTGAAAGTGGCCAACAACAGCACTTGAGGCAAACACCACTCTGGGCGAGGCTCCCATCATGTCTCCCAGCTCTGAAATTGGACGGGATTGTTGGCATGGTACACTCATTCAGACCCACACATTTCGGCATGGCCAACAGTAGAGAGGTTGATGACAGACGACAAGTGCCAAGGAAACAAGATTGATGATTCCTCCTGAAAGAGTACACCAGATAGCTGAAGCCTGACAAGAATTTGCAGAAATGGAGATGGCACCCCATCCTCTCGCTCCACCACCAGCCAGCCTCCTTCCCCTGAGAACGCTTTCCCTGTCAGCAACCCTTCAGAGAAGATGGTAAAAACCGCTCTGTGCCTGAGGTTGGTATGCTGATTTCAAAGCTCCAAAGAGGCAGAAAAATTCCCTTAGGATTCCCTAAAGGAAAGCCTAGATGTTTCTTCTTTCACCCCAGAGACTCTGTTTTTTACTGGAATATCAGGATTAGCACACTGGTGAAAATGACTGAATGCGAGCCCTTGCCCAGCCTGCTACATATGTCATCTCAGTTTGGTTTTTGCTTCCCCTTCATTTTTTGGGGGGTAGAAGATCTGCCTCTTGTGAGCTTAGACAAGGGATAGCAATCCACCCCAGCTCAAAGAGTGAGTATCTGGGAAAGCAAGGGACAAGGCCAGATTGGTCAGAGCTGGAGAAACAAGCGTAAAGGTCTGGTGCCATCCAGTTCACCTGACCTGCTGCGTCAAAACTCTAAAGCTTCATTGGTTCTGATATAACAATTTCAAGATATTCAGCAATGAGACCTGCTAATACTACTTATCCTGTCTTTACAAAAGATGCCAAAATTTGGCTCAAATTTCTAATGTGTCTACCAAGGAATTAAGGTAATTCCTTAATTAAATGTGTTAAATGTGTTTTATAGTTATCCACAATATGTAGAAGTATTTCATATCGAAAAAGAAAACTCACCTTATTCCCCCTTACACTCCCTGGAATCAATCAACTCGATTCCTGTAGCACTGCATCTGCCCTGCGTTAGCTTTCTAACCTGGCCATTGCTTCTCTTGTGGTGCTGCGTACCCGGCTTTCGTAAGCCATCCCGACACACCATCAACCCTACCACAGAAACGTTTGAGAGGAGAGCACTGCATAGCTGAGGATTTGTCTCCTACAACATACACACTGGATTTTGATCACAAAGGAAATCACTTCAGACAAAGATTGTGAATTTTCAGTATGTATCTTGGCAGAGCATTTTTTGATAGTAAAGTTATCAAGCACTATCTCAACTCTTCTATAAATCACAGTGAAGAAGATGGCGAAGGCACAATGAAGCAACACTTTGGTTGCGTCTCCTCCATGGAGCCTCGTACTGACAAACACAGCCTTGTGCCTGTTCCTGAAATGTACTGACCTGCTGAGTTTAAGGACGACCAAACTTCTGGCTTGCCTGCGGGAAAGGGAGGTCTCTGGGACAACTGCAGGATTTCTCAAAGGTGTCTCTAAGGCATGGAAAGGGCAAAGGAGGAGACAGAGAATGAAAGGCCAAGGATAACAGCAGAGAGAGGTGAAAATATTAAACTTGCCAGGTGACCTACCAGAAGAGGGACTTGAGGTGGTTGAATGGGACGTGGCTGTTAAAAATGCCAGTTGATACAGAGGTGACATGGCACATTGCACAGGTGAACAATCAAATGCCATGAGGACAGGCTCTGTCAAAACTTCTGCCTGCTTCCCATCTTCTAAGCTGAAGGGTTCCCAAACCTTATTTCTATCAGCACGTAAGTGATTAAACCACCACCAGGTGTTGTGCTGGCAAGACTCACCTGTCTCAATTCTTCCCTTCCTGAGGGAGCAAAATGCCTTTAGATCTAAAAGTTGGGTTGCTGTCTTCTTGCAACAACCCTGAGGAAGGCAGTCTACTCCAGTAACTTTGACTTCATTGTGTTCAAGATATTATCTCAAATTCTCCCTTTTCCTTAATTTAAACTTTTACTGT
>NW_009220362.1:1317-1716 GCF_000690835.1 Fulmarus glacialis | reverse complement strand
CAGTCGGAGGGCTGGTGCGGGGTGGTGGTACCCCCAGTGCCCCCGGGGCTCTGCCAAACGGTGGCCCCATTCTGTCCCCAAACATGTGTCGTGTCGCCCCCCCACCTCCTTCCCTGGGCAACCTCGGCTCCTGCTCAGTCGGAGGTTTGGGATGGCACCAAGTCAGCTCCGGCCAGCTGAGCCGGGGCACAACCGGTGTTTGGGTGGGAGCTGCCCCCAGCTGAGCCCGAGCCCCCCCTGTGCCCCCGCAGCGCGAGTGCATCTCCATCCACGTGGGCCAAGCGGGCGTGCAGATCGGCAACGCCTGCTGGGAGCTGTACTGCCTGGAGCACGGCATCCAGCCCGACGGGCAGATGCCCAGTGACAAAACCATTGGCGGAGGGGATGAATCCTTCACCA
>NW_009220362.1:420-1163 GCF_000690835.1 Fulmarus glacialis | reverse complement strand
CTTCCACCCCGAGCAGCTGATCACGGGCAAGGAGGATGCGGCCAACAACTACGCCCGTGGGCACTACACCATCGGGAAGGAGATCATCGACCTGGTCCTCGACCGCATCCGCAAGCTGGTGGGTACCAACCCCGGGTGGTGTCTGTGCCCCCACAGCCGGTGGTGGGACCTGGGCGGCAACGTGGTGCCTCCAGGGTCCGGGTGCATTTTATGATCCTTGGCACCCTGCACCAGGTCAGGGCTCCCTGTGGGGTCTGGATCCCATAAGTAGAGATCAGGATTAACCCCTTCCCCTCCCCAGGGGCTGAATCCCCTTTCTCAGGACCCTGCAAACCAAGCGCGGCTGCAAGCCTCGGGGATGTGCGCCCCAAGGTTGGAGTGTGCCTGGGGGCAAGATGGGTCCTGGGGGGAGGCTGGCTCGTTTCTGCCCTCGGGAAAACCTTATTTCATCCCTTTTTTTTTTAGGATCACGTGAGGTTTCTCCTCGATCTGGACTCTGATCCTTCTTGACCAACTGCTTATGAGCAGCTGTGCCGAGTGTTTAACTTGTCCTGGGGCAGCTCACGCCCTGGGAGGGGAGTGCGGGTGCCCGGCAGACCTCGATGGCTGCCAGCCTCCTGCCCAGGCAGTGCCCGCAGGACGGCAGCTCTGGGTGCCGTAACATGCTCCCGTAAAGCACGCTGGGTTCCCTTTTCCCCAAAGCAGACCGCCTGGGTCGTGCTGGGTGCAGGGACCAGCTCCTG
>NW_009220362.1:0-401 GCF_000690835.1 Fulmarus glacialis | reverse complement strand
AGTGTCCCCCAACCCCGCCGGTAAGGGGCTCCCTGTCCCAAGGGCCGGTCGTGCCAATGCACAGGGCGCTGCGGCTGGAAGCAGGTGCCTGCCCCTGCCTGCGTCCCCAAGATGAGAGTCCCCAAAGGCCTGAGATCCTGGGGTGAATATTTGCCTTCCTGGGCAACTCGATAGCAGCTGAAATCCAGAACTACTGACAGATTGGTCTTGTTTTCTCTTCCCTTCT
Organism: Fulmarus glacialis; assembly: GCF_000690835.1. Classification (NCBI taxonomy): domain Eukaryota; kingdom Metazoa; phylum Chordata; class Aves; order Procellariiformes; family Procellariidae; genus Fulmarus; species Fulmarus glacialis. Next base: position 175 of record NW_009220362.1, on the reverse strand, counting down.
TCCAGGCTGACCAGTGCACGGGGCTGCAGGGCTTCCTGGTCTTCCACAGCTTCGGGGGTGGCACGGGCTCCGGCTTCACCTCCCTGCTCATGGAGCGCCTCTCCGTTGACTACGGCAAGAAGTCCAAGCTGGAGTTCTCCATCTACCCGGCCCCGCAGGTCTCCACGGCCGTGGC
>NW_009220361.1:256-54539 GCF_000690835.1 Fulmarus glacialis | reverse complement strand
CTTGCTTCCACCCTTAGGATTTGTGATGTATCTCTGAGCCAGTGTTTCTGAAACTTTTTGGAATGAAGCTTGATTCCGCCATACCTTCTCCTCACCTCCTCCCACTGGATGCTATTCCCTGATCTCTTCTCCAGTCTCAACTTTTATTCCTCCCTCCCTCCTGGGGTTCTGCTGCTTCCTTCTTGCTTACCTTCATCCAGAAGCAAAAGCACCAAGGGGTTAAGTAAAACCCACAAGCAGTTTGCACCAGGCATTGTTATACATCACACCTCACCTGTAATCTACTCCAGAGCATCCTTTACCAACCTGTGTAGTGACATTGGCCAGAAGCTTTATTCAATAGGACAATATCGTTGACTGATTTAAACTGGAAGCTGAATGAAATTGTAAGAAACAAAACTCTAAGCCTGTATATTTACCACCATCTTGTCTAGAATTGAATGTGAGAAAAAGATTGGAAAAATACTTTAGAGTTTTTTTAGAAGTTTTTCAGAAGTTTTAGAAGCTTCTGAAAATTAAAAAGGAAAATCTCATTATTTAAATAGATACCCAGTTGCAAGATAGCCATGTGAAAATACCAGTAGCTGGTGGAGTTGTTGGAAGCTTGGGATCAGGTCCCAAGTATCATATGTCAAATATAGCATAGGTTTCCTCTCCAGGAATCAACTTTTCAGAACATAGGAACTGCTCAATATTCAAGTCTTTTGGATCCTGATGCAGAGGATACAGACAACAAAGAAATTAGACTTTTCACTTGCAGACTTCTTCCTGATGAATAGGAAGCACTTATATATGAACCACTGCTGAAATGTGTTTTGGAAATTATTCCCTCGAGAGCAACAATTTGAGAGCTGGTGAAAATTTTGAGATAATAAGTCAAAATAACTTCTGCTACACAGAAAGTCAGAGAATCAACTGAAGCTTGGACAAACAGACATCAGTCACATTTCCAGAGTAGAAGATAGATCCCACCTATTTCAAAATTGTACATTCTCCTTTTTGTTTGAGTTCATTGCACTTGGTGGCGTTCCACAAATGTCAGCTGTGGCTAAAAATAGAGAGTTTGTGATGTTCATGGAGTCATTAATTGTTTAGACATCATCAGATGAAGAATTTCTTCACTGGAGAAGTTAGATGTTCCACAAATCCTGATTTCAAATGACCAAAGCATCTTTTGTGCTGTTCTTAACAAAATAGTATCCATTTTATCTGGAAAGCATGAAACATTCACAGTAATTCATTCATTATCAAAAGCACCAAAGCGTTTTAGTATTTGGAGATTTTTCTGGAATAATGTGTATGAAAAATTGACAGATTTGCTGCCATAATGTTGTGGTTTAACCCTAGTCAGCAACTAAGCACCACACAGCTGCTTGCTCACCCTCCCCACCCTGGTGGAATGGCAGAGAGAACTGTAAGAGCAAAAGTAAGAAAATTCATGGGTTGAGATAAGAACAGTTTAATACTTGAAATAAAATATGACAAAAAAACCACCAGCATCACCGCCACCAACAATAATTTTTAATGAAAAATAAAACAATGAGAGAGAGAGAGAGAACAAAACCCAGGGGAAAAAAACAACTCATGCAACCACTCACTACCGACTCACCGATGCCCAGCCAGTCCCCAAGCAGCGATCGCTGCTCCCCGGCTAACTCCCCCCAGTTTATATACTGAGCATGATGTCATATGGTATGGAATATCCCTTTGGACAGTTTGGATCAGCTGTCTTGGCTGTGTCCCCTCCCAGCTTCTTGTGCACCTGGCAGAGCATGGGAAGCTGAAAAATCCTTGACTATATAAACACTACTTAGCAACAACTAAAACATCAGGGTGTTATCAACATTCTTCCCATACTAAATCCAAAACACAGCACTATACCAGCTACTAGAAAGAAAATTAACTCTATCCCAGCTGAAACCAGGACACATAGTTATGTGTCCTGAACATGAGCCAGCAGTGTGCCCAGGTGGCCAAGAAGGCCAATGGCATCCTGGCCTGTATCAGAACTAGTGTGGCCAGCAGGACTAGGGAGGTGATCGTGCTCCTGTACTCGGCCCTGGTGAGGCCGCACCTCGAATCCTGTATTCAGTTTTGGGCCCCTCACTACAAGAAGGACACTGAGGTGCTGGAGCGTGTCCAAAGAAGGGCATGAAGCTGGTGAAGAGTGTGGAGCACAAGTCTTATGAGGAGCGGCTGAGGGAACTGGGCTGTTTAGCCTGGAGAAGAGGAGGCTGAGGGGAGACCTCATCGCGCTCTACAACTACTTGAAAGGAGGTTGTAGTGAGGTGGGTGTTGGTCTCTTCTCCCAAGGAACAAGCGATAGGACAAGAAGAAATGGCCTCAAGTTGCACCAAGGGAGGTTTAGATTGGATATTAGGAAAAATTTTGTTTACTGAAAAGTGTTCAAGCGTTGGAACAGGCTGCCCAGGGAAGTGGTAGAGTCACCATCCCTGGAAGTATTTAAAAGACGTGTAGGTGTGGCACTTAGGGACATGGTTTAGTGGGCATGATGGTGTTGGTTTGACGGTTGGATTGGATGATCTCAGAGGTGTTTTCCAACCTTAATGATTTTGTGATTCTGTGATTGTATGATTCCGTCTTGCTCCATAACAAACTTTGCAAGCGAAAGGACGAATAGCTTTAAATAGCACATACTATTACATTTGAAAACTTCACAGCGAAAGAAGTCCGTAAGACAGGGTTTTATATAAGTTTTAGAAACTTGTTGAAGTTCCTAATTTAACTGTAGGCTTTCTTCAGCAGTGAAATCAAGTTCAAAGAGGACCTTAGAAACCTAGCTCATTTTTTTTCTCAGCAAAACCTGGAAGAGGTTGAAGAAACATTTTGCTTTAGTCAGATCTTTAAGAACAAATCGCAGTGTAATGGAAAGATGTTTAACAGGCAAGGGAATTCACTAAAACTTTACACATACCTTAAATATAATAAAAAGGATAACATTTTAAAAGGAACTTGTCATATTTTGCACCTCTGAGCAGACAATGACAGACAGCAGACCAATTTTGAAGGTACCATAAAACAAAGATTTTCAAAGTGATCTAGGTATTTTAGACTCAGTTCTGTCAGAGGGTCCATCCAGCTAGCTCCATGCCTCTTTTTACAGATCTGTGAGTCCTAGAATTTGATCAAATTGCTAAGGAGAAAGAAAAAAAAAAATATGCTTCTCATTATCTTTTTTTCCTTTATTATATTGTATTTTGGTTTTGGTTATCTTTTTCTCCTTTCCCTCAGAGTACCTTCTCCTCATTAGTTACAAGATATAATGTGAGCAAGTAGATCTAGCAAGCATAAATATATTTTTAAATTCTCAAACAGCCTCCTTGTTACCTTTTAGTTTACTCTTCAGCACCACCTTTTTGATATGTACTTATTACTAAACTATTGACTTAACTGTCTAAACTGAAATTGTTGGTAAGATACTATTTAGTTTATATGTAAAGTATGCTCACTTCTTAATGGTTCCCTTATTTCTCTTTCAATTTTTAGTTGCTCAATGAAATAGTGTTTTGGCTGTTTGTTCTTCAAATTTCCTTTCAGGCTCTGTAATTGCTCTATTACTTATCACACAATATAGTGTTTCTACTGTCTTCATTTTTGGTAGGATATCTGAACATGTATTTCTTTCAAGAAAATTAGGAGGGCTGTTGTGTTTTGAATGTATGAATGTTTTTACTGTTTTGAAAGAAAGAAAGGGGATGCTTTTTTTTTTTCCCCTCATAACTTCTGTTACTATCAGTGAGGTTTAAAGAAGTAAATTTATACTGTGGAAAATAGCAGTTCTTACTTGTTGTGTGGGCATACTTGTTTGAATGAATTCCTACATAGTTCTCATCAGGAATGGTCAGACCTGAATGGCACTATCAGAATGATAGTGGCAGAGGCAGTTGACTATCAATGACAAGACATCAACTTTTTCCAGCTGACAGTTGAAACAACTACCAAGTAGAAAGACACATACAACTAATTTGAAGTAGAGGTCTAATGTGCCAGACAAGATTTTGAAAACTGGCCGCTGAATGGAGATGAAAAATCTGGAATATAGAGAAACAAATAATGCTGCTAACATACAAGGTTTGTTCTCTATGGTAAACTATAGCTCTTAAAATTTCCAATTGAGTAACACTTGCTGGCGAGTTCTGAAAAAATGTCCAGTAATGCTGCAAATGCCGTTCATCGATTACTTGACTGGAAGGCATATCCGTTTTTAGTTCTACTCAATGATAGCTTACTTGCTGGGATGGATCTGTTTTTGACTTTTTTCACCAATCTTTTATACAGCTCTCACCATATACAGTAGCATTGCAACCATACTCTCTGTCTCAGAGAAACGGGTTTGAAGGTAGGGCTGGTACCCTAGAGGTTAGACAGCCAGGCATCTCAGAAAGATTGTATCAAATATTAGTTTCTTGAATACTTGACGTCTGCAAAGGATATCAGCTCTCTAGAAAGGGAAGATTCTTAGCCATTTATATAGAATATCAGCCAAATATTTTGTTTATGCACAGAAAATTGCTAAATGATTTTAGCAAAAGGAATTTGATGTGACTTTGGGATTCACCACATCAGACCACAGAGACACTTTCATATAAGAGAGAGGCTGCAGGAACTGCCTTGTATCGATTCAGGGACACCAGCTGTGCCCTACATGGACAGAACTCATGTCACGAGGCTACTCAGGGGCCCTGTAACGTGCTCACAAATAGCTGTATCTGTGGGCCTAGTGAAAATCTTTTACAGACTGATTCACTGCTGAAGTTGACCAGAATATATTCAGCATCACAGAAGCCCAGCATTTCCCATGTCAGCTGACACAGTACCTTTCAGAGCCCGGGTCAGCACAGTTTGAGTGAAGCGTCTGCATGTCCGAATCCTGTTCGCTATTGACTAAGGAACGGAGCAGGCAGATGCCCTCCATCAGTTGCTCCCGAGACACGCTGAAGAATGCGAATGTCACCTCTGAGGGTGCAGGCACTTCCTAAGGCCCCTTCTCATTGACAGCGTGGAGATATGGCTGCTGTGTATGATAGCATGTCAGGGCTCTTCTGGTCTAAACAGGCACGAGTCTTGCCACCTGACCAGACAAAAACCCATCTGTTGTTCAAGCAAGCAGAAGGTGCTCAGTGTTTAGCAATGAAAAGACAGCAGAAATCCTTACACAAACAGTGTACTTTATACCTTTGTGAGCCTTCCGTAAGGTCTGATGCAGCTAAAAGGTCACCCCCCCACCTCCGATGAGAGCTTTTGCTTGTGATTTTCTGTAGACTGCCTGTTATCCAGGTTTGGCTCCACCTAATTTTCAAACCCTTTCTAGCGGTATACCCGTTATCAGCGTCACACGTGTGCCTCTGAGGGGAGGAATCAGAGAAAGAGGGAAAGTGCCCAAGCAAAGGCCATTGGCCTGCAGAAGTCTAATATCCTCAGGACAATCTCTCGGGGATCTGGATAAATTAAAAACATTTCCCAGCCAGCATTGACCTGAGGGGCTGTCCATGCCTGCCCCGCTCCCGCTGCTCATCACACTTTACATTTGCAAGCAACGTGCAGCCAAGAGACGCATTTCTCCGTGGAGGTCTTTGAAAGGACTCATCCTTTCCAGTGTGGCAGCGTGTTGTTTATTTATGGTGCTGCTGCTGCAGCAGGCGTGGGGCCTCTGCAAAAGCACGCACAGCTCTGTTAGATAATAAAACAGCCAGAAGGCTTTCTGCGTCTTCATGTCACAAAAGGCTCTTCGGAGAGAAACAGTTTTAGTGTCTGAAGAATGAAGTGCTATTTCAGAATTTGGAGGCTGCAGGTTTTTTTAACTCTACAATTGAGTGATTTGTCCATATTTTTTCTTTAATAAAAAAAGCAGCACAATATACCTCCTTGTTTACTTAGAGACCACTTGAAATTTTTAATACTTAAACCAGAAAGATTTCATGGAGCTCATTGCCACACTGACATGAACACAGAAATTTTTTTTTCACTTAGCTGGGGACTGAAAGGGATGATGGAAAAAACTTTCAAAAGGAATGAGAGAAGGAGGATGAACTGGGGGGTTGATAGTCACTATCTAACTTAAGGGTGGGCTGCAGTTTCAGACACCAGATTACCATGGCATGGTTTTGCCTCCTACTTGACTACTTCAAGGTCTTTATGGATTTATTCCTAAATCTGAGAAACTAATTTTAAATACTCTTTTTTTAAATAAATTACTTCTGTCCAAACCTCATTAGACTTTCTTTTGTAGCAGCCAGCTAAGATTCCTAATTTTAAAGAAAAAGAGATGGGAATATTTGTATTGCAATATTGCAAAATCTTTTTATTAAGATATTTTGGAGTGACTGTGGAGCAACTGATGTCATGAAGTCAGCTTGAACATAGGGCTTACCCCTGCAAAATCGTAGAGCAAGCAAGTCAGGTATTGAACAGGCAGTAGAGAATTTCCCACAGAACAGCTGTATTTAGAAATATCGAATCTTTGCTGAAATATAATACAAAAGTTGAAACAATACTCAGTTTCAATCAAGACATTGCAAATCACTTGTAGGCAAAGTTGTGTTTATTGTGACAGATCCTTATAAAAGACCATGATATAAGGAGACATTATTTTTCAACATTAAACTGTTCTATTAATTTTAACAGTTAATATTAATAATGGTTAATTACTGGTATTTACTAATTGCCAGTAAACTAATTTCCAGGTTGAATGCTCATCCCACTATTTACTGAATGTTGGACAGTTTTCTGTGTAAACACTGGCCACTGGAGCTCACCCATTCTGCACAGACTCTCACATTTCCAGTTTCTAAATCAATTCACATGGCAGGTCAGAGAGGCTCTGATACATTTTGGGAAATAGGGTGATCAGTGCTGCTTATCAACGTTGTGGTTTTAAGGCTTGTTGTACATTATGAACAAAATACTTTTGTTTCCATATACAGAGAGTTAATTCTACCACTAGTGCTAAAAAATAAGTTCACATCAAAGCATATGTTTTGCAATAATGGAACAAAGGTACAAAAATAGATTAAAAAGCCAGTATAAGTTATTACAGTTATACTCAAGTATGAGGATTTTCCTTACCTACACTAACCTCTTAGCTTATAAGGTACAGTATCAAGCCTCCACACCCTGCATCACTGGTAGCAAACCTTAGAAAAGAGTACATCTTTTCACCTCCAGCTGTCCAGAGTCGCACAGTGCAGATGCCTAGAGGACTTCTATCTTTTCAAGATGGATTAACCTCTTCTTTCCATTCTCTTTCTGTTTATAGGACCCAAATTTGTTATGATTTGATGCTAGGGCATCACATGGTTTGGTGAGGTATTATATTACTTCTCTCTCCTCTTCTTTGAATATTAACATTGCTATTTGGTACTTCAGTGAGTTAATTGCTGGCTGCAGACTGCTTTCTATTGATTACTGCCTCTGCCTAAAGTGCATAACTTCATGAATTGTATGTGAGGAACAATATTCATGTACTACCTCATTATGAAATGTGTGCTTTTTCTCTTGATACATACTTTTCTAGATTATTTGTATCTCTTTGTCATTACATATCTGAGACATTTTTGTTTCAATTATTTTCAAAAGGATTTTTTTCTAGAGGTTTATCAGTTTATTCTATTTACGATTATAATTTCAAGGAGGAAGTGCTCTTTGTGAAGTCAATGGCCATGTGTTTGATCAGTCTCTTTATTTTATGTATAAAATTGGGGACTCAATTTGGAATAAGCTTCCCGGTGAAACTATCACGATAGCTAGAAGAGCATAAGTCACTTTTATTTTTCCAGAATAAGCCATTATTTTTAATAAACTTCCATATTATAAAAACATCAAGTAATGTGGAATAAGAAAAGACTAAGAGAAAAATGATATTTCTATTTTAAAAACATTATTATTACTATTTCAAATCATGGACTGGAGGGAGAAAGGCAGTTCTTCTTTTTGAATGCAGTGCTAAGGAAGAGATACTGTATTGATAACGTAGGTGAATGGAGTCCAGTGCTATATGGGTAATGGTTGTCCAAGTCTCTGCAGCTTCCTCTCAACTGTATTTATGTCACCTCAGGCTGTGAAGTTTTAGCTTTGAATCGTTTATTCACTTCGACACCTATTCAGCTTATGCAGTACCTGGGGCAACCATAAGGTCAAATTATTTTCAGTAATACTGGATATGAATTTTCTCTGCTTTCTGAATCAGTCCTGCTTTCCTTTATGGAAAAGGTCTTTAAATGGTAACACAATGTGCATTTAAGGCACCCTGTTTCTCTTCTGTTTCTGTTATATAGCATATAGGCTTTATATATAAACAATGTAAAAGGTTATTATGTTCTCTTATATTCTACAAAACCCTGTTTTACTTAATCACCAACATATCTACTTCATCACTTCCATTATACAAAAATTTTCCACAGGGCAGTGTTATACCCTACTGGTATGCATTCACAAAAACATGGAAAAATAATTTCCCAAACAAGCTTTTTACTGTACAGTTGGTCACCTAAGGCATATGAAAATGTTTTTGTCCCTGAAGTGAATCATTAAAAAGTTTAGTGAAGAGGAGTATGAACTACTGTTAGAACGATAATGATCAATATATAATCAAGAGAAATAGCATCATGTAACAGAAATATGAACAGAGATTTCAGGTCTAAAAGTTTCCAGCTATGTAAGTATTTAGAAGTTTTAGAATATCTGAGGTGGACAGAACTGCTGTTTTTTGAATCTCAGTGAACTGAGTTTACGTCTTATCGAAGTGTTTCTGTGTGTCATATATTTTAGATTGTTTGTTCAGCTCTATCAACAACATTAACCAATTTGGTAGTCTCCTTTATCTGGGAAATGGAGCAGTGACTCATTTTACTGAAAGCATAAAAGCATTGGAGAGGCACCAGATAAAAATCTACTCAAGGACAAGGAGGAAGTCATCATCCATGTCACAGGTCTAATGGAGAGGCATGCTCCTCCCTATCCATTTGCATCATTGAAATATTTTCTCCAAAAATTTAACATTTTGACTCAAACCACTGGTAGCTGAACTATTGCAAAAATACCTGAAATGACCCAAGATGCAGTCTCTGTGGTTTGGCTGTGAGTGCCTAACGGACTGCCTGGCAATTGCAAAGGCAGGCTTGAAAGGAAAAGACATCGCAGTCTTAAGGTGATGCAGAATGGATTTTTAATATTGATTTAGAAGATATGTTGAGCATCATAAATTGTACCCCATTCCCTTCACCTCTCAGAAACATTATGAAATCCTGGTCATTTTATTTACTAATTGTTGTATTTGCAGTCTTTGAGACCAGTTCCCAGAGAGGAGGAGCTGGTCATCTTGCTGCAAGGCAAAGAGAGTTTAAGGAGACAACTGCAAAATTGTGCAAATAGGAAAATTTTAGGGAAAGTTGTGTGGATTTTAGGGTAACCAGAGACACTATTTTCCACACAAGCATTACCAAAACTATAGAAATATATAGAAACCCCAGTTTCTCTGAGTAACAAAACTCTTTACCAACACTCTGAATAAAGAAACTCTTTACCAATGTTTGATTCATGCTCTGAGATACTAAAAACTAGGCTTTTGAAGTTAAGTTTAAAGAATTCCTAGAGGTGACTTATATTTTATTTTTTTTAAAGCTATGCAAAATTCTCTGATAATTTCCATTTCTGATATATTGCAACAAGATATAAAGCAAAGAAAATATAGGAATAGGGGGTTTATACAGAATTTACATCCTTCATTTGTAAAACCGACACCAAATGAACAAAATTTAATCCAGCAAACCAAATCTGTTTATATTACAGACTCACTTCTCCATATATTTCACTGCTGCAGAAATCAATAGTCCATGGCTGTGAAAGCAAAAGAGAAGCTCTGTTAATTCATTAGCAGTTCCAGGTAACATGCTTGTAATGTAGCCAGTCTACATTAATACTCCCTGGCTGATGAATCAGAAAGAGTATTCTCTGTAGTACACCAGATCGTAGCTGGCAGAGAAAGAGATGTTTTGGTTTTGGGATAAACATCTTAATCGCATCTCTAACCGAGTCTGTGTCTGAAAGATGTAAGAGCTGAAGAAGTCAAAAGGAATGCTTCTCCACTTTAAAACTCATCTTACCAGGTGCAGCTTTTCTTCTTGTTAGAGCAGTAAGAACATTGCCTCCTGCTTCAACGTACTTTAACATGCGTTGAAACCTAGGGGAGGTCCTTCATAGTTCTCCTCTCTCCCTGCACCTTTCCCAAATCTGCAAGTGAAAATTGTGTATGCAACATATTCATTTCCTGCTGCTTGTTATTGGCATTTTTTCTATAGTAAGTAACTATACTGGTGTGGCTTTTTCCTGAAGTGCCAGCTCTGGGAAATTATACATTATGATTCAGCTCATAATTCCCAGGGTGGCAGTCAGCACAGAAAGTAATGCATCCTCAGTATAATGGTAGTTGGTCTATTTTTCAGTCAGCAGATGTAATGTATCTTGCTAAAAATCTACGACCAGGCAATGGGATTCCTTATTTTCCGTTTCTTTTCATGTTTCAAAGACTCAAAGCTAAAAAAATGTTCTTAAAATCAGTTATTATTTTTAAATAGGAATGTCACCCAAATAAGATGTGAGGAAATTATGTAATTCACATATGAATATATAATTCAATATGGACCTTGATTTTAAGTAGCTATAAGTGGTACTTCTTAGAGGACTTCAGGGATATGCATATTCTGATGCAAAAGTCAAATCCCTGGTCAAAAAACTCTCCGGTCAGAAATTCTATTTCTTTTCAGTATGCTATCATCACAATCTCACTCATTTTCTGAATAGCACTGTGGTAAAAGTTTGGCTTCTTAAATTCTCCTAAGGGGCATATCAACCTGGCTGCTGTGATGGGTATGACTATGACAGCATGTAGCCATGTCCAGGCACATCTCTCTCAAGCATTGTTTTGACACTGCTACTTAGTCTGCTTTGCATTCATGTAAAACTCAGCATCAGTATATGGCCTACTGATTCTAGCCCAGCAAGGTGGAAAAATTACATAGGCTCACATAACTGACTACAGCAATATTGTCGGCTTTCTAAAACATGGATCTGCATTCCTTTTAGATGTGAACAGGTCCAGACACAAAAATTTCCTAGATACTGCATATGTAAGTACAAAATCAGAAGTCTGTAGGATTTTTTTCATCTTTAAATAAAGCCATGAAATGTTAAGTCTATTAACATTTGTTTGATTATCTACGTTATGAGTACTTTGTAGATTTTGCTCTTTTGATGACAAAATACCTAGCACTGCTTGCTGACTACCTCTGTACGGGTACGTTGGGCTTTATCACATACTGTTACTCCTAAATTATGAAAATTCTGATATAGAAAAAGGGAAGCTCCCTTACTTGTGTAAGATGTAATTAGATCTACCAGCTGCTGTCTTTAGACTTATTGCTTTGTCATGGATTTGCATTGCTCTTCTGTTGGAAAGTACTACTGCCTTCTCATTTTAAGTTGAGTTATATTTTCCCCCATTCACTTCATGACTAGTTGCACAATAATTGTTTTGCGTATAAAGTGGTGCAGAAATGGAAATAAATTGTGGCAACGGAACTTCTCAAACTGGCAAATGATTACAATATATAAAAAAAAAATATAAAAAAAAAAATTAAGCAAGAATATATCAGATCCCAGACTACCTCATCCATCTTTAATGGTGTGGTGCACTGTTTTTTGGAGAATTTATCACCCCTAGCTGGACTACCTACAGGTCTTTCCGTTTTTGTTGTATTTCAGCCCAATCTTTGTATTGGAATAACAACGTCATTGGAATAATTGCGTCATTATCAGTTCTGATGCTACAGTACTTTAATGCTTTAAATTCTATTTCTATGCAACTGACTTTGGTATCTTATACTGAGTGAATCAATACTATTTTCAATATTAACATTAAAAACATGGAAAAAGGATGAAACAACATAGTACTATTTTTTTTTTTTTTAATAAGGGAATTTCTCTGGTTACTCAGAGCAAGCTATTTGTAAAGACACAGTTTTGTACTTGCTCGTCTAATTTTACTTGCTATTCTGAAGATGAAAATTTGATCAAAAGTAATTTAGAATAATAAGGTTTATTTTTATTAAGATCATATTTAACTCGAAGCATAGTGATAGCTATGCCTGGTTTATCATTAAACAAATGTCATTTATTCTGTGGCAATCCAAGAATGACTATCAGAACAGTTTAATATTCAAGTGCTTTTTGTTAGCAAGAAGAAATAAATGCATATGGGTCTTTAGCAGTAGGTATAAAACTTGAGGACAGGGAGAAACAGTATAAACAGCAACTCTAGAGCAATTTAAGAGTTTGTGAAGATGCGTAAGTTCACAGTCTTGAGCAGTATTTTAGCAGTCAAAATCCAGTTCTTCAACAATTAAAATATTACTTGGCAGATAATTTCACAAAATAATTGTTGCAAACTAAGACCTCAGTAATTTTGTTCATATTTTGGTTGTCAAACTTACAGAAAAGAATGTTTAAACATACTTAGCCTGAAAATAAAATGGTCTAGCAATGAGGAAGCAGCCTCAGCCTCAGAGCAATGTGCATGTCTGTTTGCATACATTTAATTCCTCACAGTTATGTATCATTCACAAAAGAAAATACCTAGAATGACAGATTTGGTATGTAAAAGCTTTCAAATGGATTGGTCTGCAAAAGTTTTCAAAAAGGCTGTATTATGCCTTCATTTTAAATTAGTTGTTCTACAAGCCCTCTCCTCAAGCGCAGTCCTTTGAATTTCTCAGTAAACAAGGATGCACCTGACAAAAGGACGTGCCTAGAGGTGTATCTTCCCAAAGCCCCTGCTGGCGTTTCCCTGACATGTGATGTCCCAGTTTTATAAATAAGAAATTTTTCAGATCAGTCTCTAAGCAATGCCAGCTGTCTCCCTTTCTAACACTACCAAGGTGCTTTGAAGCTTTTTCTGAATTGATTTGGTAACATTACTGCAGAAAGATATGAAGAATATAATAGCTGAAAAAGCCTACACAGGGACACATAATTGACTATGTCAATAAAAATATTACCTACTCTTTTCTAACAAGTAGATATTGCTTTCCTTTAGGTTAAAAAAATTCCTTTAGACTACAAAAGAAACAAAGTAAAGCTAAAATACCTTTCCTGCTAACTTTCCAAGTTAAAAGCAGAAAGTCTATATTGCGGAGTGCCTCTTCTATGGCTGTGTATAGTATTTGCCATACCATGCAGCTTAAAACAAAATACCCTCTTATCTTTGGGCTTCAAGTAGTTTGCAGTTGTTTCTCCTAATTATGAAGGGAAAATTGGTGTTGTAGAAAAAAATAAGATAATGCAGATATGGGAGAAAAATGAAACTTCTGGGGGATGTTTGCTTACTTCATATTGATGTTCATATTCTTCACACACATTTCCCAAAGCATTCATCTGAATTACTTGCTCAAAATGAACACTAACATGGGAAACAGTCACAAAGAGAACCACTGGATGGAGCTGTTTGTTGTGACTTTTATTTTACTCTGGGATATTGGAGACCTGTAGGTACAAACAAACTAACCTTGAAAAAAAAAGAGAATGAGGTACAAATGATAGGGAAAATACACAGAAACTTGGTCAGAATCCAGGATCTTATTAGATAAACTATTGAATCAAAAGAGCTCGGCTGAAGGGAACAGGGAAGAATTTCTGAGTATTCTGCAAATAAAGCTGAGGAGAAGTAAAGTAGAAGCAGGGGAAAAAAAAAAATCACTGCAAAAATTTGCCTCAATCATTGCAGTAATATACTATTCAGGTCTCCAGCCAGATGTTCCGTGCTTAAGTGCTTAAGTGTTTGCATGTGTTTCTTTCGTTTTGCCTTCTTTAAAAAAAATAATGCTTGCAACATAGCAAAACAGACACTTTTTATTGACAACCAAGAAATGAATGATAGGAACAATAATGAATGATACATTTTCAGAACAGCACTAAAACCCCACTTCATTACGCTTGCCCATGTTTTTTTCAGATGCAAGTTTACTAATTGTAGTGGAAGTTGTTTAAAATAAAAAGGCAAAATCTGTGCAAAGCAGCAATAAACTCTTAATCATATGCTCATTAGTACTCAGGGAAGTTTGGTTTTTGTGAAGCAAATGATTTCTAAGTTCATAAAGGTGGTAGTGGGGGGAGAGCTAATTCTTTTATTCATTTGTTTCATCTGGCTCAGAGCAAAGTGTGTGAAGGTAACTGTTGTGAAAAATAAAGGGAAAACCCTATTAGAACCTCTAGACAAATTCAGTTTATTGAGTCTCTCCTAGAGTTGTTCAAATAAGACAAGAATTTAATGAGGAATTTAACAGAATCATTCTTAAAGTGGTATGTTAATTCCCACCACAATCCCTACTGCAGCTTTAAAAAAGATGTGAAAAAGCAAGTCTTGAATAAAAAAAACTATTAGAGGGATAGTTCAGAGAAGTATTAATGGTAATTAAAGGCAGGCAAAAATAAATTCTGAAAGCAGAGAGCCTTCAATTGAAAACATCCAACTATTTTTTTCAAGAAAAATAAAAAAAAAAATAAAAGGAACCTTGTTAAGGGGTTAGTGTCAAGTTACAGAACCTCAAAAAACATCCTCAAAAATATGATAGGCATTGTCCATATGACTATTATACCCTTTGACAAAAGGGGTGTGTGTGTGTGTGCCTTAAAACACAAGATGGCAAAAGTGAAAGGGATAAGCCTTTAAAGAGATCCATAAAATATTTATTGAAATCTCTTCTGTGTACTCAAGAAGCACACTGGGTTAGTGACAGAGATTAAATGTTCAGCATCTACACTGAGATATGCTGAGGTTTTAATGTACTGAATATTGATTGTATGATGAATCCTAGCAGTTTTTTTCCTGCAGTTGCTCACAAGAGGAGGGAGAAACTAAAACACCACAAAAGATTCATGTACACAAAATAGGGTGTTAATGGCTTTGTTGAAAGAAGAACCTTCTCTTCAGTCTGTGCATGTCACTAATAATGTCTAAAAGCCTGTCAGACTTGCTGAACTTTTTTGCGCATGGGGGTTGAGAAGTCTGAATACTCAATTTATGGTTACTTTTAGGATGGGAGCTTCCAAATAAAATATTGGGCTCTAAAGATGTCTCTTAAGACAAGACTTTTTCTTTTGTTTTAAGTCATCTTTCAGCACTTGGGAAATAAAAATTCTGTTTCAGTAAGAACATACAGTTCAACAAAATTAATCATTGGCATGGCTTTGCAAATAATAAAAGTGTAAGAATGTAAGAATATCATAGTTCATCTTCTCAGGCAGATATTCCTGGTACCATCTCGGATCTTTACCAAAATAATTCCCTTACACCTATGAATCTTTCAAACAAAAAAATCTCCCAAGATCCACAATCTTCTTGACATTTTCTTAAGGTTAACAATAGAAATGATTTGAGGAAAGATGACCAGCCTCTTCAGTTTCAAGAAGTATTTATATCTGACAAATCCATTGGCAAAGTACTCTGTCCAGCAAGCTGTTGCTCTCAAAAGCTGCAAGCTGAATTTGGCCTGCTTGAGTGCTTCAGGCCGCCCACACTTTCTACACACTGAATCTTGTCTCTTCTTCCAGGAATCATTGGGACCCTGCAAAGTCGGCTTTTATGGTTGGATAGACATCAGGCCCCACAGCAATAGTACTGTCACAGCTAGGAAATAACGGAGGCAGCCCCTGGGAGGTAGGTGGGGGAGCTCCCTTGTAATGGTCACCCATTGTTCCCCATCCACAGCACTCTATTGTTCCCCTGTGCCAGATCAGAGATGCTTCTATAGGACAGGGACTTCAGAAAGCGATGCTACATGCTTCTGGGTGGTTTAAAAGACAGTAAATCTTACTGCCATACGCAGCTGGAGGGAGCAATTCTATGAACAAAAGTGAGACTTAGAAAATATCTGTTGACTAATTCAACAAAGAAGGGAGCTTACACAGATCATAGCAGGCTGACTGGAGCTCCATTACATTGTTTTTATTAGAAAAAGTGGAATCCTTCATATTTATCTTATTTCAATATTTTTAAATTAAAAAATTTAAAATTCTTCCAAATGTTGACATGTGTCAGTAATGACAGTTATCAGTCTATAGTAGCATGCTTGTAAGTATCAACAATCCTTCCTGTGCTGACATAAGCAATGTTTTGGGAGGTAGGAAAGTGATCTTTTCACTTACACATCTGTTTCAAAACATCATTTTGAAAAATCATGGTATTTTTGAAAATCTGTTTCAATATGAAAAAGAATCTAAATATTTTTTTTCTGATGGAAAAACATTTACAGTAAATAATTTTTATTGCTTCTAACAATGAAGTGTTGCTTCTAACAACCACTAGGTCAGCTGTTTGTTCTCTTTGGCCAAAGTTAAACTGGAACAGTAATTCCAGTAAGTCCTGCTAATTTTTCTACAGAAAATGCCTTAACCTATTTTAGCTGAGATTCTGGTGAGTAATAGTCAAAAAATAGCAAAGAAATAGTGAAAATTTTCTTACAAATGTCACAGGAAAAAGATATGCATGTAGATTTTGTGATGGAATATTTCTTTATGCTGACCTACCACAGTCTACACAGTCTGAAAGGATGTGTTCACAAGCCCCCTTCAAGGGTGGAGGGGCTTTCAAAGCTGAAGAAGTTACAATGTACTTATGTCAATGATCTTCTCACTGGAGATATCCATGCAGTCTGGTCTACCAGCTGAACTGTTGTCTAATCCATTTCAGTCAAAATGAGCTGGCTGATCAGCTTAAACAGTATGTCTTTTTCCAACTGGCTTATTTTGACTAAGTGGCTAACGAGCTATTAAGTAAACAGTTGAGCTTTCAGACCTTCAAACCAAATTGAATACTGTGGTCAGCAAAAATAGCTTCAATCACTTTCCCTGAGAGATGCATTAATTTATGCCAGGAGCTGAATGCAGTTCTCAGTAAAACAATAAAATGGTGTAAAGTTACAGGGTTTACTAACTCCATTAGTCACACCAGCACTGAAATAGCCCATTGCTTACCCATCCAGAGATCTAAATACCTACTATTAGTGTCATTCATTTTTTGAAAAGTCTTCCTGGCAACCAGGAAAAGGTCATGTTTACAGATCATTCCTTTATTCCACAGGCTACAATTTACTTTTCTTTACTAGCAGGAAAATGGGAGAAACAAACAGTAACTAGCTCATGTTGGCTGTTGAAGACTTGAAATATTGGTGTTTTCTTTGCTCGAGATGTTCAGCCTGCAAAAAGAGAAGACTTTGGTGTTTTATTCACTTTCCAATGTTCAACTGTGATGCTCATTAGTTAAAAAAAAAAATAAAATCCAGCAGCCAGAAATCATAGTTTTTGATCAGGTTTCTGTAGACATACATAAAGCAAGGAAAGGAAGAAAAAGGGAAATTTACTTCTGTCTCATTTCATAATGTCACCTAGAAATCTAATGAGCCTAGACTTTTTTTTCATTCCTTTTCTGCTGACTTTTATGTTCTAGAGCATTGTTTAAAACATGCAACTTTACATTTTTTATTATTTCTTTACAAGTTAAGATATTTATTTTATAAGTAGTCTGCAGAATGTCAGGTCAAAAATATTTTAAGTAATCCAAATTATATATATTCTTTCTTCATAGACTGAGGATTTTTCAAAAATGTCTATGCTCACGCATACCATAAATACTTACAGTATAAAGTTAAGAGTCGCATCACACTGGACAAACAGAACGGATTAAAAACCATTTTTCTGGTTCTCTGTTGCTTAGCAAATTTTGTAGCCATCTCCTGAGCTACACATTGTCGACGTATTAGGCCAACCTATATTTACAAAAGAATGTGTACGTATTCATAAATAATCTCGAAAAAAAAGTAAACAGCTCTGTGACAATTAATTGATGATACTAAGCTATTCATTATAGCATTCATATCCATATTCAGTAAAACTAAAATGCGCTGATGTAAAGCTAAAGTACAACAAACTGGAGTTGTTCTTTGACAAACTTTTTGCAATATCTACAGTCCAAGGATAGAGAGGTTCATATGAGATGAGAGTAAAAACAATTAAAAAATACTGATGCTTTAACGTAAATTTTAATATATTATAAAAGGAAAAGATTATATTGAAGTCACAATCACATTACAACTTCAAAATGTAACAGTGATTGACTATTTGTACTATCACATTTTTGTACTTATAGTCAATTTAATCTTAATTCACATTTATGTAATTGTTTTGCTCTTTGTAATGAAAATAGGTTAATTTTATGTCATCTTTGTTTCTTATATGGTAATAAGGCATTAATTTCTTCCAATTTTTATATGTGAAAAGGTTATTTTGACGTCTTTAAATGATGAACAGCAGCTTCACACAGAGTGGTTCTAATTTCTCTGCTGAAATTATCTATTCAGGGTCTCTTCCAGCTACCTGGCACTGCTACAAAGGGAACATGCTGTTTCTTTTGTGTCTGGACAGCTGTGGATATTGCTGATGGTTTCCAGTCTTTCTGCCCATTTGTCATACTGATATACATACTTAAATAACTACATTTTCATAAGTAAGCTTAAAAAATTTCTATGCAAATTTCAGATATTTGTTAATTTGAAAAAATTATTAACAGAGAGAAATGAAAATAAAAAATATTTTTACATAGATTTTTTTTTCTTCAGAATATCACTTGCCCCATTTTATGTTTATTGTTTTGCTCTTGACATGTCTGTACTTTAAAAATTTATAGTAATTTGAATTCTTAATTCCTGGGTACAGCATGGACCTGGAAATGCCATTTTGTCTGTCATTTTGTGTGTTTTATCTTAGTGCTGGTTTATTCATTAGCTAATCCATTGTGTGCATTTGTATGCAATGTCATTACTTTGAGCTAAAACAATGTTTTTAGAGTTTGAAAATAACCACGGTATATATTGACTGAACAAGTGAACCCTTCCTATTTTCTGTATGTGGGCAGTGAATGAATAGTGATTTGAGCTGTGGTTTGTTGCTGCTGCATAGTATTACTGTGTTGTTTCTAAGCCTCACTCATCAGGAATCTTCCCACCAGCAACTTAAAAGACTTTCATGGTCCTGCAATAAAGGTTAGTGTCCACCTTAAAATGCTAGGTGCTCACTGTGAGTCCAGATTTTCAATACTCTTATGACATTTTTTTTTTTCTTTTCTGCAATACCCCTATCCTAAATCCTTGATTTTTTTCTTTTTTTTTTTTATTTATTTTGATGGTGTCTCATAGCCATCTTCAGAGTTCATGGGCCAGACTGATTAGTGTCCAGATACAGGATCAGAATGACCTCGTGTACCAAGTGTTTTCCATTTGCAGAGCTGATTGAGAGAAATGGCTATGAATGAGGGCCACTTACAGATTGTGATAATCAAACATCTGTCATTAGGATCTCCTGAGGCTAAGAGAAGGAATTCCTGAGAAATTTGCCTTGGAGTGATTAAAATACAATGTTTGCAGACAATTAGTTCCTCAGTGAAAAGGTAGGTTTTCTGGTAATAGAGCCTGACAGACACTTGCTTTTGCTAGTGATTATGAACCTGCAGCATATGGTCAGACACATTCACTTTGCATTCACTTGCAGCAATGAATGAAATACTAATTTTGAAATTGAAAGACCTGCAATTGACAGATTTCTAATGATGAGTGATGTAGTTACACCAATTTGTCCAAAAAAATTTTCTTAAATTCCAGACTTCTGCTTTGTGTCTTTATGTTTACTCCTGAAATTATTTTTGTCTCTATTTAAAATTTACTGAAATATTGCAGTGTCATTCTGTATATTGCAAAAGTGATTCTGATCCTGTTCACAGAAGCTGTGTTGTTATGCTTATAATTAATATAAGTTGTATTATATCATACTGGAATTCACACGGGGTGACTGAGAACAACGTGTTTTCATAATGATACTTAGTATTTAATCAGTCCATAGCAAAAGTACGTAGAGAACTTCGTTCCCTAATATTACAAACTAGTTGCTAATCACCAAAGCTATTAATTTTTCATTATTTTATCATGTTGTTCAAAAATACCTTTTAATATTTCAATTTATTTCTTATTTTAGTTCTGTTTCTCTGTGTAAAGGGAACAGTGAATATGATCTAAGGATCTTACTGCAGTCACAATGGTCTTGAAATTTCATAGTTATTACAGGTGCTATTGATGGCCTATGCAAGACCTGGGAATTCTATTCTTTTTGTCATTGACTCTTTCTTTGAGGAAGATAGCTTGACATGTTGAATTGAAAATAAACAAACATGAATACTGTCTATACTTCAACCATAATGGATAGTTTTCATGCTCTGGTAATGAAAATGAAGGTGAGATTAATATCCTGAATTTTTATACTGAGAAGGAAAGGTACCACTGTAGCATTAGTGTCTCCTGCCCTAGGTTCCCTAGACAGCTACTGAAGAGTTATGCCATCCCCGAATGATGTGGGGGAACGCAGCAGCACATTAGGAATCTGTTCTTCAGGAATGGGTAGGGGGGCTGCAATGGATGGCAATCTAGAGCCTGCGTCAATATGATACTGTTGCAGAGAAAGGAAAACACCTCCCTGGAATGCATAATTTTGTGCTCTAGGAAGCACTGGCAATGCCTGAGCTGGAGTGTTTTGTCCTGTTCAGCTGGTGAGAATGGTCAGAGCTCTAAGAAACGTGATGTACAAAGAGAGATCAAATCAATTGAGATTGTTTAGTTCGGAGCAGGAAGAAAGACATGAATACAGTTTCCTGAAACCAGGAATCTCCAGAAATCCAGCATTACTATGCTACTTTTGGCCCAAGTTCCTCATCTTTCTCTGTGTTTTAGCATGTCCTGATGGATGCAAAACATACATACCTATACAGTAGCTTACTGGTAAGCCCAAAGATTTTATTACGTATGCACATATCTGTGAATGTCTTCCTGCCCCTTGAAAAAAATATTTCTTTATGTCAACTCATGGAAAAGTGGGTCCACTCTATTTTATTTATTCAGAGATCTCAGTCCCCTACTTTTCTGCCTGTAAACAACTCCAAATACCATACAGTTGTAAACTGAAGCTACTAATAGAGATTAGAATTGTTAAAAATATTTTGGCTGTGCACTGGAAATTAGACAGTCCTTATGAAGGTAAATGTGGGAAGGCAAAGAGGGAAGGAGAGAATATGTAAGGCTCAGCCGTGTTCTGACAAGAAAGTGATTGTGTAGGTGGACTTCCAAAGACTTGTCTGAACAATACCTGTGCAATGGGCTTCTGATGAGGATGACAGAATTCAGTTCAGTGTCTATCATGAGAGGGGTAAGGAAAAAAATAATGAGAGGAGAAAAAAAAGAAAAAGGCTTCTTTCATTAATCGGTTTCTTAAACGAGAGGAACTGTTCTACAGTGAGCTGTTTATGGGACCTACGGTGAGAAGTGGAAATAGAATTTTATGAGAAGACTGATAGCTTAAAGTGAAACACAGCACACTGGGCATTTTTTCTGTAAGATGTAATGGCCAGATTTTGGTGGGCACTAGTAATAAGAGATTTTTTTGGTGCTATAGTGTTGTATAAAACAGTCATGACACAGGAGATTATTTCAGAGAGCAATTAGTAGAATTAAACAGGACGTGATTTGGTCACTACTTAAGTGTACCCTTCACAATCTTGAGAAGTTAGAGGTGAAGGTATGTACACTCCCTTACGTGCGGCCATTCTGAGCTCTGAGTTACTCTGCTGGGATATATGCACTCTTAAAGATAAAGAGTGGAAGTATCTTAAGAGTGCTCTGTAAAACTGAAAATCTGATGTAATTAAATATGTATATATGTAGCGTATATATTGACTCTTATAAAAGTTGCCCACATGACAAACAGTACACTTTTGGCAACTGAAAATGCACAAAGATTTTTCAGTACAAAGACTAACAATATAATTTTTTCAATTACGTTTTCTTTTTTTTTTAAAATTTTTATTAATAGCATATACTATATAATTTGAACTGATCTTTGTGACTAAAGAGGTATGATTATATGATTTTGGTTTTATCTGGTGTACAAGAAAATTCCTATTCCAGCATCTAAGTTTCATGAGCAACGTTAAATATGTGGGGATAAAAGAGATTTTTCAATGCAACTAGTAAATATGGAAAGCACAGCTTTGATTTAGATGGAGTGGAATTACAAATACTGGAAGGTACTGAAGGGTTGCATTTTACTTAAGGTGGAAGCAGACTGTGTGAACAAATACTGGCACGTCTTACCATCACAGAAAATTTATTTTATGAGCTACATTCATTTGATCTAGACAACTTCTTTCAGGTGTGTTAATGAGGGAACTGCATCAGTGAAATGTTTGTGTCTATGTCTTCCCAGTTAAAGATTTCTCTTTTATGCTGTACTGGAACATTATATATTATACTTTATGTATTATTCTTATTTAGAAAGTTTCACATGCACAAATAAAGTTATTAACACATGATTTAGCTATATACCCAGAGCAAATAAATTATGTTTTCAATAAAATCTGTTGAAACACTTCTATGCCATGAGAAGGTCATTTGTGGACACAGCCATTATTAAATACCAGAAGCTACATTAATGGAATTTTTATTCTCCTCCCTCCCTTTATGCATTGCTATATCAGTTTTTTCTTCCCCTGCCTAGGTTTCCACCAAATTTCAAATTTCAGTGCAGAATTTTGGAACTATAAATACTGAGAACTGTAAGAGAAAAGTTGTATTTTTCTTGATCACTTTTTTCTTGTTACTTCATATGATTCTTTTTTCTTGTTTTAACTTTACATGAACCCACACAAAACTTCATCTTACCACCAACAGTCTCCTTAACCTTGGCTGGTTAAAATTTACAGCAAAGTAACAGAACATTGGAACCAGTTCTTATAATAAGAAATACTAATTAAGATTACAGTAAGTGGAACTTCTATCACTGATTAAAAGACAACAAGTTAATTTTAGACAATTATTTGTCTGAAATTTTTTTCTGAATATTTGTCTGGAAAGAAAAATAATCTGTATATTGGTGACAAAGAGGATGATGCAATCGCTCTACAAATCCTATCTGGTTTATGAGAGTATTCCCATAAGACAAGTGTCATGAGAAATTTATAAAATGTGACACTATTAACTGTATGTCTAAAACCTGCATAAAGGCAGGCAGTATGTCAGTGGTGGAACATACTACTAACTAGAAATTGGCCCCCCTTGTTTTAGGTGACCTTTGAAAGGAGAGCCATTAGAATGTTTTCAATTAAAAAAAAAAAAGACTTCAATAAAAATTAAGATTTTTTCCCATAATATTATTATTAGATTATTTGGATTATAATTATCATCAGCATGATTCCTTTCAGTTACCCTTATATATTGAAATAGAATAGGAAGACTGACAACTGCCAGTCTCAGTTCCAACAGAGATGGAAATCATAGAGTGTTGTAAGAGGCTGTTGAGTTCAAGTGCTTAGTTGTTTCCTGTTTCATTTCTCCTTACATTTATTTATATGGATATAAATATTACAATATTCCAAATAAAACTCTGGAATATTTTTTTCTGATAAGTAAAAAAATGTGCACATCAGTAGTGGAATTTAATACTTGCTGTGATCACCTTGGTAAACATTAGTAATTGAAATAATTACCATATGTGTGATGCAGATTATTAATGTCAATTTAAATGACATTTCAGAACTGGGTATCTTTTCCAGATGGATCTTTCAGGAATACTGGTTCCTATCAAACCCCGTGGAAATTAAGGATAATTAAAGGTCCTTTACACATGTGACAATATGACTCCTTCTTATAAAGCAGATAAATGAATTTAATAATCTCATTTTAAATTGGATATTTTTGCCTTTTTAAAAAAATTATAGTCCCTATTTTGTTTACCACCATGCTTTTTTGGCTATTAGGGATTACAGAATTTGGTCCTAAGGTGTTATGAAGTGGGAATAGCTTGAGAAGGTGATAGAGTGATGATCTCACCCCACAGGAAAAAAACCTAATCATTAAATCAGCTTTAAAAAAAAAAAAAAAAAAAAAAAAAAAAGATCAGTTAAATAAGCATAGAAAAACACCATTCTTTATCTGTAAAATCCCATTCCAGAGTTTTCATTAACTTCAATCACCAATTTAACACTCGGTCATAAAAGAATTCGTGATGTGATGCTTTGACCAAAGGAGCAATACTTGTCCATTTTTTTGCCTATTGTTGTATATTTAAGTCACATAAATTGCTCTTCATTCAGCACAAACAGTGGACTATTTAGCAAGCACATATGACTCTGTCTTTAAATTTAGGGGTTTTTTTTGTTTTTCTAACAGTTTTATACAGGCAGAGCAGAGAAGTTCTACCTAATTCTGACATTTACAAATTTTTCACTTTCCTTTTCCTTTATCTCACATATAAATGCTACCATCTACTTGTGGTATGTGAAAATTTATTTGAGTGTTCAGAAAGCATGAACTTTCTTTCATACTAGAAATAGTCTACACACTTCTCTAAGCTGCATCCTCATCCTGCTGTGTCCAGGGCTCACAGACCGCTGGCAGATTTGAGCTATTTCAACGTGTTCACGTCAGAACACCAATAAAAATAATTCAAGGATGTCAGACTGCATTCACACAGAGGGTTAACTCACGCTTTTCTCAGCATATTTGTTTTCACTCTGCTTTAGCCTTATCAGGCTCGAGCTGCTTGGCCACCCTACCTACCACTCTACAGCTCTCTCAGAGCTGTGGACAAGGGGTGTTTGGCACAGAGCTATAGGAACATATAGAGACCATTAGGCCTCTGTGAACTATGGAGAGCATGAAGAAAAAGTTACAAAGGAGGATCGCATGGAGTCAACCTCACCCTTGGTAGGACTTCTTCGTAATCAGCTTAGTGCCAGGCTCTCTGGATGACACTGGCTGAAAGCTGTATGTGCTGTGTATTGCACATCATAGTTCATCATCCTAGTCCTTGTTATCCTAGCTGAGAGAGTAGCAGTCAATGGAGAGGTGACTGTAGTGCAATTCTGATGTGTTTTAAACCGTTATTGAATCCTTCTACCCATAGCTGTAGCACTGGTCTGCCAGTCAATCTGTCACTGTGATAAACCTTATTGGACAGCTGTCTCTCAGTATGAAAGTGTTTCTTAAAAATAGACAATCTTTCTTTACAAAAGAGAGACTTCCTGAATGTAAACCTTTGCTGTTCAGCAATACAAAACAGAATAAACTGATGGCAAAGGTTTCGTATCTGGTGACTGTATGCAGCAGCATTGGGTTAGGGTGATCCCACATTGCCTTCATACTGGTATAGTTTAGTGCCCACAAGTGGAACTGCTTTCTAAAGATAAAGCATGCTTTTCTTGTGTAGAAGTATCAACCATACATTATAGAACATGCATACGAATGTACACATTGATTTGGCAGATCCACTTGCCATATACTCAAGGAAACTTGAAAGTGCTCTCCTTTCCTACAGGGTTTCTGGCCATCTAGGCTGCACTGGGAGAAGTGGTCCACAAGAGGCAGCTGTGGAAGAGCTCTCAAACTGGCAAGATGACACATCCAATATGCAGAAATCACAAGAATTGCCTTGTCCGTTGAAAGAAACTTCCTCAGCTCCTTCAAAATACTAAACAGCTCTCAGCCTGGCTTATCAGAAGTTATCATTAGATAAGTCTGTTAAGAGGACTACTTTTAGTATGGCTTACAGAAATTAAGTTAGGTATAGAGCAATTATTCCTCCCAGCCTAAAACTTGACTTCCAATAAAAAACTTGCCACTCGGACTGTAAGGAACCTGGAAAATGACTTTTTGTAATTTTTTGTTTCTCATAATTCCCTGTTTTCTGCTCTTCTAAGGACATATAACCCCCCCCCCCCCTTTTTTTTTTTTTTAATATCTTATCAAGTGAAGGTACCAACTGAACACTTTGCTAAGTATTAATAAAATCAAATCTTATTTATATTGGAAGAGGAACAAACCTTTATTGGTTCAGTTTTGGCAGGGATGAGGTTTAATTCTGTAAACCAGACACTGTTTTGACAAATACAAGAAAAACATTCACCTGCTCCACTTACATAGGAAAAAAGTATATGGAGTTCAGTACATGTTGATATAAATTGCACTAATTCATCCTTGAGTGGGATAATTTGTTTATATGACCATGTTTTCAAAACTTCAGTTGATGTAGCATCCAAAGATGCATAAATATACTATTATGTACTGCAGATGTCCCTTGTGTCTGACAGTGGTGTAAAAACTAACAAATAGCAATTATCTAAGCAGATGCATTTTATGAATACAGTGTAGGTCCTCAATTTTGAAACCCTAGTGAAATCCTCAGTAGTTTTCACAGTGTTTTCCTAATCTTCTTCTTTTGACAGCAACATGATAGGAAATGCTAAATTCTATACCACAGTTACTAATTACACATCAGGAGCACAGCATTGCACATATTATTGTAGGCTTTGCCTTGCAGGGGACACCTGTTTGGAAGCATAGGCTAAACTATAAAAATCTTAATACTCACTGAGACGAGGATGGCAGTTTCAAAGATAATCCACATTTGAGTAAGATAATGTTCAACATTCAGATACCATTATTAGAAATCCCTCTAAGGCTTAAGGACATACAGGAAGGACAGAACTTAATTGGAAATCAAGTTGGACTGAATAGTGAGTGAAATATGTAAATCCCTTTTTACTAATCCACTTTGCTAATTTACCCTCTTGAGTCTAGGTCCTTAAATTGACATATAAAAATATAGCTATAATCAGTAAAATTTCAATATACATATTTAACACTAAGTACGAGTTCTTAGATTTGAAGCAACCTTAGCATAAATGTCTCCAGTAAGCATTTAATTTAAATTTAGGAAGACAGCTCCTCTGCTAATTAGAAACCAATAGATTGGTAAAAGTGTAGCTATCAAATGTTAATATAACACTTACAAATGACAAGTTCAGCTGCCATGCAATCAGTTCAAAGTTATATAAATAGTAAATGTAAGAGATCATGTCCTCAGGGATTTAGTCAAAATTCTTTGTATTTTTGTACTTGTGTTTTCAATGACAGTTTATGCAAAGCTTGAGGACCATGTATTAAACATAGAAAGCAGGGGTTTGCCTACTCATCCTTAAATGTATTAGTATTTGGAAAAAGGCAGCACAATATACTATATATACTGAATGTACAACAATTAACCATTAGTACCTTTATGTCTCATTCAACACATTAATCTGGGATCTGCTCATTCAACACATTAATCTGCTCCTTAATCTTGGATCATTAGTTTACATCTTTTTTTTGTGTGCCTAGTTTAGGTCCAACTTCACTTTCTTGTTATGCACATACCTTGTTCTTTCATATACTTGCAGTGAAAAATTTCAGCAAAGCTCCAAACTTAAAAAAAAAAAAAAAAAGGAAAAAAAGCATAATATGAGGTGCTGTCACAGACAGGAAACAGAGAGATATCTGCTCCTCATTTCCCATCATTTTCCTGTAGAAAGGCAGCATAGGTGTGGAGGACAATAACATGTTAGAACTGACTCCCAAGCATGCTGCGTTACAGACTGCCGCTGAATTCAGCACAGTTTAACAAGCACAGAATTTGTATCTGTATGCAGAGGATTTTCTGAGGCAGGGCATGGCTTAGCGGTAAAGGCAATGCACCTATGGAATGTAGTAATGATACCAAGTAACTTGCCTTTAAGGGAGAGATCTATAATGTGTTTTGCAAGGTCTGTAATGAGAAAAGATGACTCAGTTCCAATCACTATTAAGCTTCCAGATGCAGATATATTTCATGGTTATACAGGGAATATGCCAAACATATAAGCATAGACATATATATATATATGGGGGTTGGGGAGGTCCTAGGATTACTGAACAGGGAGTCAGGCCTGGTGGTGCCCTCTGGGCCATAACAACATGTCTGTGTGAATATCTTAAAAAACCTTTAAGTGTAAGACTTAATTTTAGATTGCACACAGTTGAGTAATTCCATCTGAAATTACATATTCATTTGTTTATGTTTTAGTACTTCCTGCTTGGTTTTAGGTATACTGTAAAGCATCACTTTCCGATCATAAGTAGAACTGAATTATTCTTGATGGGTAATTTAACCTTGAAATTTTTTTTTTTCCTAAAACAGTCAGCAGAAGGACTTGAGCTGGTAATGTAATATACAAAAGGTGAATATTGTTAAATTTGCACTGGGAAGCATCCTGAAGTTAGTCCAGGTCTGAATGCTGACTTTAGAGAGAGAGAAAATCCATATGTTCCTTTTTGTTTCCCAAAAACAGCATTGAAAACAACTAAAGGAGGATTTGCAAGGAAACAAGATGCTTGTGATGTGTTTACACCGTCTTTTGAGAAAGAAAGAAAGAAATAGGGCAGAAAAAAAGACTTTTTGTTTCCTTCCTTTTTCCTCACACTGGGCAGCACCACTAAACTAGTAAATGAGTGGTAATGAAGTATGCTAAGGCGGATTTTGCTACAGCTTTTTCTCTTTGTCTATCTGTCCTGGTTTCGGCTGGGATAGGGTTAAATTTCTTCCTAGTGCTGTGTTTTGGATTTAGTATGAGGAGAATGTTGATAACACACTGATGTTTTCAGTTGTTGCTAAGTACCCTCCTAGTCCAAGGACAGCTCCCATGCCTACTGACTGAGCTAGGTACACAAGATGGGAGGGAACATAATCAGGACAGCCAGCTCAGCTGGCTAATGGGGTATTCCATACCATGTGACATCATCCTCAGTATATGAATGGTAGGCGTGATCCAGGAAGTACCGATCGCTACCTGGTTATCGGTCAGCGCGGGTGGTGAGCAATTGCATTGTGCATCACTTATTTTGTATATTTTGTATATATTTTATCATTAT
This sequence comes from Fulmarus glacialis, assembly GCF_000690835.1. Classification (NCBI taxonomy): domain Eukaryota; kingdom Metazoa; phylum Chordata; class Aves; order Procellariiformes; family Procellariidae; genus Fulmarus; species Fulmarus glacialis. Next base: position 25,656 of record NW_009220361.1, on the reverse strand, counting down.
CATTATTATTTTCCCTTTTCTATTCTATTAAACTGTCTTTATCTCAACCCATGAGTTTTTCTCACTCTTACCCTTCCGATTCCCTCCCCGTCCCACTGAGGGGGGGAGTGAGTGAGCGGCTGCATGGTGTTTGGCTCCCTGCCAGGTTAAACCACGACACTATCCCAGCCAAAACCAGGACACCTTTACAGAGGAAAATGAAACAGGGACGGAACTGAGTCTCTCAATCTTCTGGTCCAAAACCTGTGAAATTATGCCCAATGTTCTAATAATAATATATTAAAAAAGTTTATAATCTGCATTTTAGCATTTGGTTATACGATGATTGTATACAATGCCTTGTGTTTTTATGAACTTGTGATCTTAAAACAAATTGCTTTTTTTATTGCCTTTGACCCAGCTAGGACACATTGTTTAATCTTTGGAGATTTATGCAATATGGGTATTTTAACCTAAATTTTTAGGTGAGGGGGAATATTGTTTGGACCCTCTTTCTTCATCAATTACTTTATTTTCCTTCACAGATCATCCAGAGGCTTATTTTTTTCTCAGGCAGTTATGATTTGCACTCATAGAAAAGTATAAATAAACTGTATCTCTAAAATATTAGAGGTAATCACAACTGTTTTCTTTGCAACAACTAGTGAATACAAAAGCAATCAGATTGTGTTATATTTCCCATAGGAACACCAAATGGTGGTTTATGAATGTCATTAATATAATATGCAAATGATCTGTTTGGCTTTTGCTCCTCTATTTGGATTAACCTAGTCAATCAGTCAGATGTTATTAATGAGAAAGTTGATGAAAGCTTATCCAGCTGCTGAGAAGGTCAACGAAATGATAGACCCCTCTTTCTTTTCACTTGCCCTACATCTAGAATACTGCATGTAGCAATGTTTTGACTGATTGCTTGAAGTCACTTGTGTATTAATAAGGGAATATGAAGCAAGTTGTTATAGCATCTCCTAAAACATATGTTTATCATAATATCAGCTATTATAAAAGGATTTAACTTTACTATATTTGTATTATTAAGGAGTTTTTTTTTTTAAAAAAAAGGATAACAAATTGTGAAGGCTTCTTATGATCAGAAAATGCATTTAATCATAAAAACTGCTTTCAAAAAAAAAAAGAAATATCAGACAGTCCCTTCAAGGTAGAGTTGTTTGCTTTTCAGTCTTCTTTTTCAATTATTCACAGTTTTCTCCCAATATTTTTTTCCATTCACTTTTTTCAAAGGAACAGAAGCGAAATTTAAGTTCACCTCATTTAAGCTCTATACTGCTGTATAGACACAGTGTTAAAAACCCCTCTAATTTGATTTGGATCTTTGTATAAGACAATGCTCACACAGGGTATCAAATCTCTCAAAAAGAATTGTTGGTTGCTGTCTGGATAGTAATAGAAATCTCTGCTGCAAGGGTCATTTTAACAGCATCTTCAGCTGAATCAGGATAGACTCCCTGAGTCACTTTTCTACTTCATTCTTCTACTCCAGCCCATGGTTCTACCTAACTGCTCCAGCAACACCTGTAATCCCCCACTATGTACTATCTTAATCTAAAACCAAAATATCTCCTGATTGTCTTACCTATGTACAAAAGACTATCTTATTTTATGGTTTCTGCATCTGCAATAACAGCGTGTACTTACAATTATGTACAATTTGGTCAATTCTACAATTCTGAGGTTCCCTGGGACAGTCCAAGTCTCCACCCAGGATATTAATATGCATATTTAAACATACAAACTGGTTTATGCACAGCAGAAGCTGCCTAGGGAAATCTCTAGACCTTTCCAAAATTCCCAACTAGAGAGTTCCTGTAGCAATTAGTCAAATATTTTGTTGTGAAGAAGGCTGGGAGGTAAGTCAATCACCTTGCCTCAAGTGGGTCCCTTATCTCAAGCCAGTCCATTATATCTATGCAGTCTCTATGCAGAGACCATCTGGGGAATCCTGGACCAGGGAAATAATGACTTATGCACTAGGTGTGTACACAAACCCCGCCCTGATACCCAATTACACCACAATTATAACTATAGGGCAAATCTGAATTTGAACTTTATTTTTCCTTTATGACTTAAATTCCAAGGTTCTTGTCACTGTATGCTTTCCACTTAAATTTATGGCTTGGCACAAAAATTCCTTAAAGGAGAAATTACAAACAAATGCTATAAGCTTTGCTTAGAATAATTGGGAAAAGTAAGTAGTTTTAAAAGTTGAAACTAAGAAAAAAATGTCACACACTAAAAAAAAAATAGATTTGATCAGTGTTTTTTTGCACTGAGAATGTAGCTGGGAATACAGGAGCATCATGTTGTTTCTGAGCTTTGGATTGCAATGGAATTCTATACTAAAAATTCGTCTTAGATTCTTGCATTATATAGAAATATCACCAACAGATGAATGCTTTTTAGAAGCTTTTTTTCTGGGAAAGCTTGAGTATTATGACTTTAGTCAAAGGTAGATAGCTTAAGAATAGCTCAGCTGAGGAAAGAACTAAGCCAAGAAAATCTGCGTGGGCCTGGAAGCTTAATTTTTTGATTAAATATAATTCCTGTGAAATAATTTAATATTTTTAGTATTAGATTTCAGTATTATATCTTAGTGGTTTTTAGTGGGGAGAACTACCTCTCCTGAAGGTCTGAACCTTTGGATTGAAGTATGTCTCCTTGTCTGCCTAGCTTCTCCAAATTTATCTTAACTTCTGTAAGGAATTTCTGGAACAAACTCAGCTTTGAACGTACTGTCTGAAATTTCCTTTACTGTTCAAGAGAAATAGGACAACAGTGATAATCTTTTCTACGAAAGCCATCATCTATTAGTCAGTGCAATGCAGCTGTCATGGATTAACCCTAGTAGGCAGCTAAGCACCACACAGCCACTTGCTTACTCCCCCTCCCAGTGGGATGGGGGAGAGATCAGAAGGGTAAAAGTGAGAAAATTCATGGGTTGAGATAAAGGCAGTTTAATAATTAAAAAAAAACCCAACACCAAAACCCACAAAAAATTATAAAGAGGAAAATAAACAAAACCAAGAAAAAACAAGAGATGCAAAAAACCCCAACCAACTGATGCCCAACTGGTCCCCGAACAATGGCAGCCCCAGCCAACTTCTCTCACCTGCCAGTTTTATTGCTGAGCATGACATGATATATTATGAGATACCCCTTTGGTCAGTTGGGGTCAGCTGTCCCAGCTGTCTCCCGTCCCAACTTCTTGTGCATTCCCAGCAACCTATTCACTGGCAGGGCAGTATGAGAAGCAGAAAAAACCCTGACCCTGTGTAAGCACTGCTCAGCAATAACTAAAAGATCCCTATGTTATCAACATTGTTTTGGTCACAAATCCAAAACATAGCCCATACAATATACTATGAAGAAAATTAACTCTATCCCAGCCAAAACCATTACAGCAGCTTATAAAATTCGTTATCAAGTTAAGTTTAAGATAAAATTCGTTATCAAGTTTATCTCAGTAAGAGAGCTGACCCACCAGGACTCCTGGAATCCATCTTGTCTCTCTCTTGTTCAGCTGCAGTAAAACCTTTCTAAAATACCTGCAATCTCAGTAGCTTATTACTCCTGTTTTTAAAAAGTGACTAGGCATTCCAGTTTTTGTGGTACCTTTCAGATTGCTATGAGAGTCCAATTCCAAATGGCTCATTTTGCACAAACGGATGTTTTATTTCCTCACAGACAAGAGATTAACCCATTCAGCATTAGTGGGGCCATAAAAATGGGACTTTACTGGGTGCGTAGAGTTATAGCACATTGCTATCGACAGATACTTAGCAATAAATGTATCACAGAGTTCCCACATTGTTTAAGACACCCAGTTATCTCTGGATTAAATATTGTGAGCTTATGTAGCAGTAGACTTCAGGGCAGTATCAGATCCACCCTTTACGGTAAGGAAAACTTGTTTTAAAATCAATTGAAGTAATTGCAAAATATGTTCTTTAGTTTTCTATGGCCTTTGTTTTATGGCACAAAAAGAACAGATGAAAATATGATTACTTATTTTATGAACATTACTATTTATTTGATTTTTAAGTGACTTATGAGGAATATTCATTTCTAGTTTTCACAAAGCTTTAAAAATTGATCTAAATAGAGATCTTCTTTCAAATATCTAAATTTTAGATATATTTGAAATATTAACACATTTGCTGCTGAATACAAACAGTAGAATATTTCTGTCATGATAGAAACAGAAAATTAATTGATTGTAGCAGCATCATTACAGTCTACTTGTGCTGTCAAAAATTACATAAAGGTATTTAAAGCTGTAGATGTCAAGCCCCATTTTGATTTGACAGAAGAAATCAATAGGCATAAAAGAAGTCTGATTTTGTTTGGACAGCTTTTTTTTTTTTTTTTTTTTTTGGTGCACTAGTGTCCTTCCGAACTTCTGCTGTTCCTTAATACCGTTGCTATTATTTTTGGGAAAAGAGGAATGATGCACCGGTCTGCTCTTGCCAGGTTGGTAACATTGAGGAGGGCCGATTCTAGGAGCTGTCCTCAGAGCTGTGGTGCTGATATTCCCTCTCTCTCTTCTGCTCTAATACTACCTATTCCAGGAAAAGAACCAAAAAAAGATTTGCCTTAAAAAGGCTGAATATCTTGTGTAATGATGAATGGCTTCTTGGCTGACACTGTCTGCCAATAGATGTTGAGTGCTGCCCTTACAAGTAGGCGCTACTGCTGAAATCTTCAGGTAACATGAAAATAGCTCTCAACATTTCAAAAAATAATTGTCACTTCCTTCCTCTTTGCAAAGAAGCAGAAGGAAAAAAGAAAGCCTCACAAGGAAAAAAAAAAATAGTGATAGGCTGATTTAGCAAGTAACACAATGTAATAATAATCTCTTCATTGAGACTGATTTCATGTCCAATTAATTCAAGGTCAATTTTCAGAAATCTATTTTGGATTAAATCAACTTTTCTAGGAAAAAAATGTGAGATATCATGCCTACCATTAAAGTGAGCGATTCTAAGTTTCTTCTCTGTTGACAAATCATGTTTATAATGATGTGTCACGACATGTAATTGACAGTGAAATAATAGTGTCACATGATTTTATAAAAAGCATGATTGAAAGATGTGTAACTGGCTTATAGCATTGCAACTAAGCTCAAACCTAGGTGTTTGGTGAAAGTCTAGTCCAGACTGTAAGCTCACTTCCAAGGAGAGTGAAAAGTCCCTGGGTGCTTATTTTCCAACATGTTTGTGATTAATCGGGCAAAACATATTTCTTCTGCTAGTCATATTTTTAAAGCTATATACTTAAGCAATAGAAAATTGAAGTACTATGGTTACTGGAACAAGCTTGGTTGTGAGATCTTTAATCTAAAAGTTATTATTTGTTTCTATTATCTGATTTTTTTGCCATATCATAAAAGACTCAAGCTAAATATAAGAAGCTAGCTCTTGGAAGTGTCAAAAATCCATAACCTTGGAGAGAGAGGAAGGGGACACATGCTGTGTGACCATGAGTAGATTTAGACACAGACAGGGAACATGGACCATGGAGACAGCATGTACATGCAGCTGCAGGTGCAGCAGGGGAGGCAGTTGTGGCCAGCATGCACTTCAATGTAGGCAGTGCCTGACAAAGTGCAATACCTGGCTGTGGCAAGCAGCCCAGAAAGTGAGTCTTCTGATTGTGAGTGGGTCTGCTCGGCAACCGTATGGGGCTTTACATATTCTTAAAGTCCTTCCAACCCTCTTCCACTACAAGGCAAAAGACATATTGCCACTTCCAGGAAGGGTGCCCCCCATCCCAGCCAGACAAGCCCTTTAACTTGCACATTTTCTCAGAATTCACAAACACTGATGGCAAAAATGGAATTTATTGGACCTACATGGGCCTCACTCAGGTGAAGTAGCTATCGTAAAATCTTCCCAGTCTCTCTCATTTTTATTCATTCCAGGCCATCCTCTCAGCCCCAGTCATGTAGAATCCCCAAGGTAGCAGATTTCCCTTTCTTTCATAAAAGCCACAAAATCATCCCATATTCTCTAACAGTGCTCCCATGTTGTCCATGCTCCATAGTCAGCTTATTATGGTCTTGGCAGAACAAATGCATAGCCAGAAAACTGTTGCTATTTATATTAATATAATTTTGGTTTATGCTTAAAATTAAACACTTGAATCTGGTCTATTGAATTATGAGTCTAGAATAGTCATGATATCTAAGACTTGTAAGTCTTTTTGATTTATAAAGCATTTGGTGTAGCAAAAAAAGCAGCCAAAAAAAAATAATCTGAAACTGGTACACCTCAAAGGTCATGACTAAGAGAAGAAAAAGTGTTTTTGCCTAAATAGCTTAATAAGCTTACATCAGATCAAATTTTATCTATGTTTTCTTTCAGCTAAAAAGAGAAATCTTGAATCAAATCAGGTACACAAATGGATAGTGCTAGTGAAATGGAAAAACACAGATCATACAATAGATTTAAATGGCAAGGTCTTAGAAACACATTTCTTTACTGAAACGTTCTGAAAGAAGGTTTGGCTCCATTACCCTGGCATTTAAAAGTAAGAACTACATTTTCTTCTGCTTAACTCACATAACCCTTTAACATCAATATACATACAGGGGCTTAAATGAAGAACTTGGTTCTAGCTTTTATCCAGAAATAATAAAGAAATAAATAATGAAACCTCTATTCATTGTGTTCACTCTGTCTCAGCTAATGAAGAAATGAAAGCTTTGATGCAGAACAGTAAGTTCTTTTTGAATGAGAGTAGTTTGCACTGTACTTGTTCATGGATGACCTGAGAAGATTTCCATGTGCTGGTGCACAAAATATACAGAGCAAAGCTGCACGTTAGAGAGCCTGTTCCCACATATTTTGCAATTCATTTCAAGGATAATTAACACTGTTTAATTTAAACACAATCAATACTTTAGGTCTATATTTTCACTGTAACATTTATATTAATGATTTATATTTGTGATGAAAAAGGCTCACTACAACGAATGCCTTTGTAAAGTACTATTTTGCTCAATTAAAATAGGCTTTCCCTATTATTCTTAAAACATAACCAAAAGATTAATTAAAATGTAATTAATAGTATCTACATTGGTTTTACAAAATTCTCCCATAATTCAGAGTTCTTCCCTGAAGTTAAATACCCCACATTTCTCACCCTAAATGGAAGTAAACATGAATCATAGGATGAAGAAAAGAGAATTAACCTAAACTTGGTGAACTTCATATCCTCCTATACATTTCTTTTTGCCTTCGACTCTGCCTAAACAGAGCACTTGATGAAGAGCAGGTTATGACCTGTAGTTATTACCCTATTACTAATAACCCTACTATTACTATACAATTTCCTGCCTATTTGGTGCAACTCTCTGTTGTTTTTCTCCTGATACTTAACTCAGTAGACCAAGGACTGTCTTTTTATCCAGCATGTTAGAGTCTTAGTCCTTTTTTTAGTTTTGTAAAATTATATTATTTTGTAAAATTATGTAAGTTAAACTGGTTACCTGAATTTAAATTACTACGAAATAAAAGCATTATCTCTCCTTATGCTGGTAAAAGAACCATAAAGGCAGACTGTCCACAAGTGAACAAACAAAACGTGTCTCTGGGAAATCATTTTACTCAAGTAAATTGTCAAAAGTGAAGTGGGAACTTCAATAGGACTTAGATGACTAACTACTCTTTATGCTTTTGATCATTTACCTCAATGAAACTAATTTCTGCACCATTAAACAAGATATCTTCAAGAGGCAAAATATTCAAAGCAGAACAGCAAAGGAAATTTAAAACTTGCTGGCAATAAGCATTAACATTTCCTTCTGAATTTTCATCATTAAGGTCACATGCCAAGGCCTTCTTACAGTTTTTCTATCCTGACTTTGGGGTGATCCAATTTATAAAGTATGTACATTATTTTCTGCCTTCCAAATAAGTATTCATGAAGTATGTCTTCCCCTTTATAATTCAGTAGGGATAGGATGTGTACACTCCTGGGGACAAAGAAATAATTCTAAATAAGGTGGCTGATTATCCTTCTATGTTCTGTACATAACTAAATTGACCATAGCTAATTTCGCTTTCACATGGTTGGCAAGAGGGTAAGTGTTTTGAACCAATTCGTTAAATGTTCCACTTCATAAATTGGAAACATGCCTGGTGCAGCTGATCGTGCCAGCTGGCTGATCTTCAGTATAGGGCATGTGTTCACTCTTTGTCTCATGGCATTGAATTAGCCAACTGTCTGTGGTCCCCTTTCGAGGCAAAACTAATAAGAAGTGTGATTAAAGGGACTACTTTATTTCACTGATCTTTGCCTCAAAAGGAGACAGAAATCCCACGCCAAAGGAAAAATTTCTGCCCTCGGCTATCCTGTAGGTTATCAATCCAATCAAAAACTGAATTATGAAGAAATATTCAAAGTTTTATTGACCCAATGCATTTGTCTTTCATTTCTGCAAGTGTGTATTTGAATCTCCATGTATGTCACAAATGAAAATGAGTACCATAATCTGAATCCTCAACTATTTATTTAATACTATTAACTAAGGGTAGCTGTGTTCTGAAATCAATAAGCCAGCTGAGAGGTGGATACATCAATGGAATTATATATAGACTCTTAGAGGGCTTAGGTACAAATCAGGCCTTTTTAATTCCTGGCCTTTCCTAGGCACTGAGTTGACTCCAGTTCAGAGAGAAGAATTGGAAGCTTACAAAAATGATACTGAATAATGTGTTTGTTGAGAATTCTGTCTCTGGAGCAGCTTTTCTCCCTTTGAGAAGGGACATGTGTGAGGAGGTCATTTCTGTACAATCAAGATAGTTTGCATTTGAGATAGGAAAATGTTTTAGAAACCACTCTGTCCTTTTAAAAATCATGATTTTTTGCCCTTGTTGCAAAGAAAACCAACAGCATCCTGGGCTGCTAGCAGGTCGAGAGAGGTGATCCTTCCTCTCTACTCAGTCCTATCTCTACTCAGAGAGACACATCTGCAGTACTGAATCCAGTTCTGGGCTCCCCAGTATGAGAGAGACATGGACATATCGGAGTGAGCCCAGTGAAGGGCCAAGAAAATGCTTAGAGGCTTGGAGCATCTAACATACAAGGAGAGGCTGAGAGCTGGAACTGTTCAACTTGCAGAAGAGAAGGCTCAGGAGATCTCATCCATGTGTCTAAATACCTGATGGTGTGGAATAGAGAAGAAGGAACCAGACTCTTCTTGGTGGTGTCTGGTGACAGCACAAGAGGCAATTGGCACTAACGGAAATACAGGAAATTCCACTTGAAAATAAGAAAAAACAAGATTTTTTTTTTTTTTTTCTTTTTAGTGAGAGGGTGCCTAAATACTGGAATAGGTTTCTCAGAGAGGTTGTGGAGTCTTCATCCTTGGAGATACTCAAAACCCCACTGGACATGACCCAGAGCAACGTACTGTAGTTGACCTTGCTTGAGCAGAGGTCTTGAACTGAGCAATCTCCAGAAGTCTCTTCCAATCTCAACCGCTTCTGTGATACTGAACAAGATTTCAGTAAGGAGAAAGGGAAAGTTATCAATTTTAATTGGCATTTGAACTATTTTTTTTATTACTTTTGTGGTTTTCTGTCTCAGAAAATGCTAGTAGATGAAATCTGAGCTGCACAGGGCAAGGTTTGTGTCCCTAAAATAGGAGACTGCAATGTCTCATTTTTCGGTAGATTTTATTTGGCCTCCTATGGACTATCTTCACAGCAGACTTGCTGTATACTAGGGATTCAGTAGAATTTTAGTGAAACAGAAATATAATGCACTGTTTATCTTTACAAGTATTTGAGATCTACATTTTAGTCTCTCAATAGATGTTCTGTAAAGAATTGAATTTACTAGAAAAATAAAATACAGCTTGCAATGAGTTTTTTTAATATTTTATTGACCAAAATCAAATAGATGCCTTAAAGACTAGTATTCTTTGTATCACTTAGTTTAGAGCTTTTCATGACTTCAACATACAAAGTATGGTGTGGGAAGACTGGCCTATGAGAGGTAGGCTAACTGAGTTCCCCAGAGGATTGTTTTGTATCTTAATAAAAGCCATTTCTAATTATGTTTTCTCTGTATCAAAGTTTTCATACTGGCTGAAAGATGTGTTTATGCCTGTACAGAAATGGCAAAGGATAAAAATGAGGTGAGAAGACAGTGAGTGCTCAAGTAGGCATGAATAATAGTTATTGAGAGAATAAGTGGCATCATCAGATATGTGCATGTATGAGGCACCAACTGTTAAACAGCATGCTCTGATTAGGTGCTGTCATCCCAAGCTCTTGCACAAATAGATGCTAGGGAGAGTGGAATCACTTGGCAATCCTGCCCTTGGTGTTAGCCAGCAATGACAGAACCAGTGCTCCAGCTACTGGTGCAGGTTGTTTCTTAAAGGCCTGAAGCTAGGGTTAGAGGTAGAATAGTTGGCAAGGTTACATCTGTAGTTATTTTAATCCACAGATGAAACTCTCCTGTCATCACTGCCAGTCTGACACAGTTTTTGGTTCTGGATTGGCTTTGGTGAAGGATGCCTATGCTAGGGTGCAAGAATACTTCTGCATAGCAGGCACCCTGTTGCTGCTGCCCACAATTAATGTCATTAATGTAAAACCAACAATGCAAAAATTTGTCAGTTTTACTATATTGAGGACTAATGGAAGAAGGACACAATTTGTGAAGGTGTAGAGTCTATGGGTCATGACCTGAAGCAGCTGCAGTGTGCCAGGGTGCTTTCTGAGATATGCGCTGGCAAAATGAATCAGTCCTTGGCTTGGGCATGCTCCTAGGTTGTTGCAAAAATTAGGGACTCATAAGTTTTTCCTGTTTGCTGCTGCTTGCAGGTCATCCATGAGTCAGCTCTGGGGCCAAAGTGCTGTCACTCAGGAAATTAAGATGTGAAGGATCCTGGAACTGTGAATGGAACCGCTTTATGGTGACTCCCTCCTACAAAAATTTCACTGTGTTCTTTTGAACATTGCAATTTAGGCAATGCTGATAACATTTAAGCATTTTTAGTAGGTAAATTTGGAGCTCATTTTTTATGTTGTTTAAAGATGAGAAGAGCTACACAAGAGGAATATATTAGTAGTCATTTGTCCCCCTATTTTCAAGAGTAACTAGATTGTAGTTAGATATTTTGGGAGTCTGTTGATGAAATATTCCTTATTTCATGAAAACAATGAATTCATGCTTTTGAACTACAACACCTCAGAGTAAAAAAGGAACATTAAGAATTGTAATTCTGATGTTTAAAATTCAAGATATTCCTGGAAAACTGCTCCATATATTTCTTTCCTATGTTAATGGAGGAAGGACGATTGCTAGCAGCCAGCTTATACATAAGCTGATGATATATATTAGTGTTGATGCCAATACATCACACCTTCATAAGATTTCACTGACTAGATGATTAACATGTTGCTTATTTTGCTTGCCGCAGGTTTATTGGAGAGAGACAGAGGAAGAGAGATTCACTCTGAAAAATCAGTACACCAGTTTTGAGGAGGAACATTAAACAATTTAAACCAGCACTGCCTTCTAGCAATTTAGTTTCTTCCCTGCTGCAATATCTCCCAGTACTTTCTAAATATTGTATGAAGTACTTAAAGGTGAGGACACAGCTGTTGTGAATATCCATATCCATGAATCATTATTAATGACATTGCTTACTGACAGAGTTCTCTGGGTGACTATTGCGCCTGCCTCAGATGGGACTGACAATCCCTTTAAAAATGCATCAGTTCTTTTCATTCTTTACATTGCGTAGGCTTATCAAACATTATTAACCTTGTTATTTCTTGGACAGACTGTAATAAAAGCTCTGGCATTTTTTCTCTCTCCTGGGGCTGCTGCAAAATCTGCTTTTGCAAAGAATGACTGAAACATATCTTTCAAATTAGAAGGCTAGGAAAGCAAGAAAGATAGCTGGAAGTTTAGCTTGTCCCGAGCTTCAAAGTAATCACCTTTATAGCACCCTTTACAGTTGGTAATGCTCTATAATACCTTTAAATTTACTTCCTGATATCCTCATAAGCCACATAGTGCTGTCACAGACTAGATTTCTCAAGGAAAGATGTCATAAGATTGACACTAAGAACATAATACGTCTCATCAAGCTTGTGGAAGCTAACAGAATCTGGATATTTTCCAGGAAAGACTTTCTGGGTGGATTATACTGAAGCTACCCAAGAAAATAAATTAAAAAACAAAAAAAAAAAAAAAAAAAGAAATATTTCCCCTTTGTTACTGAAATTTCATTTCTTTGGAGATTTTCAGGTCTGTGCTTATTAGATTATACAGAATAAAATATTTGGTGGTTTATTGTCTGCTGTCTAGACTAATGCTATGGTTGTCATATGTCACAATACATTCATGTAGCTCACTGCTGTTTGTTGTTTGCTTTAGTTTATTGCATGTTTATATATGTTTCCTTTTCTTCTTCTGATTTCTTCTTTTTATTCAGAGAATTAATCTGACATTTTATTGAACCAAATTAAGCTCTTGTTGCCGTTTCTATTTCAAGTTCCAATTTATATTTGAAAGATTACACTCCTTAAATTTTTACGGTGCCCAAAAAGGTTTTTACCATGAAAATTATTTTCTGTAATACTGGGGAGTACAGAGAATTGATTTGATGCCGGAGAAATCATTGCAGGCAAAGCAAAAGATATTTGGGTTGATACTGAGGAAACTCCAGTTCCTGATATTTCATCTTCCACCATTTTCGGTTTCCCTTAAACTCCTCCCTTGTAATTAACATTTAGCATGTTTAGAATCTGGTTCAGACTGTTAGATGGTTTAATGTTTAGGTATGCACCGCTTTTATATTCCGAACTCTCTTGTTTTTCAAATGTGATCTTTTATATTGGCTTGAGTAGATTTGTATCTTGTGATTTTACAAAGAATTGAACTCCTTTCCCAGAGCTAGTTATTTCTCTTCTAGAAGAGAATAAAAGCTCTTCATGCAATTAGCTAATTGTTCGCATCATTACAAAATGTGGTCCCAAGGGTTATTTACTGAGCAAAAAGAGTTTATCTCTCAGTCTCACACAGATGCTCTGTCATGGACATTTTAAGCTACATCAACCCTGTGGAATGTACTTTTTCTTGTCAGGAAGGATTTGAAAGAGTATTGATGACCGTAATGTCAAAATCTTATGGTGAAATAAGGCATGATCTAATTGATAACTAGGACCTAGAATCACATACAAACAAAAAAAGGATGAATGATTTGTAGAAACAGAGGACTCTCTGTATCACTTATTAAATATACTAAGTAGCTATTCAATGTGAAATACTGAACTGAAAAGACAGATACATACTGAAATATAGATAGTGGAATAGGAGGTTGATAGAAAGTACTTTGACACTGACAGAAAAAGCATAAGGATCTGAGTATGGATATGAGTACCATGAGTACACCATGTCCCTCATAATAAAAAAAAAAAACACCTTACAAAAATCAACAAAACAAACAAAAAACCCCCAAACCCTTGTTTTTCAATCTGTTTCCAAATAATTGCTGTCACAATCAAGGACCTGGGTTCTCAAGAATATTGTTTTCTTCTACCCAGAAATCTCCCTGTCTTCTTTTCTAAAAGTACTAGAGAATTCTCTTTTTTAAAAAAAAAAACTTATTTTTAACAAATTAACATTTTCAAACAAAGTCTCCACAAATATTGATTCTGGTGGAATTTTATAGAAGTAAGGTGGTAGGAGATAGGGCAACATAATCCAAATTACAAATTTTTTAAAGACTGCTATTTTTAAAAATAATGTATTTAGAATTTTGTAGAAGACCAGCTTCTAACATATAACATAACATAACATAACGTAACATAACTTAATATAATATAATGAACAAAGTGCAGATGCTTTGCATTTAAAGGCAGCTACCAAAAATAGCTGGATTTGATTGGGCAAGGAAATCACATTTTTGTGTTTTATTTATAGATTTTTTTTAGATTTACTTTTTTTAAAATAAAAAAAAGTACAGGTAGTATACTTTGGACTGGAGGAAAAGAACTAAAATTCTTCCCTTGACAATATGCATGTGAAAAATAAGACAGTTATGGCATTTGTGCAACTTCAAACAGTATCATATATATTTTGATATTTTGAAAAACTAAGAAGTATTTCCTGTTGCTAAAATACTTATAACATTATGTGTTGATTTAAAATAAAAATGCGTTGCAGTACGTACTTCAAAGGACTTCTTTGAAGACCTTTTTTCTTTTGTGTATTGACAAACTACGTTTCTCATTTTTCTACTGGAGCAATATTTTTCTCAGAAAGTTGTATTTGCTTAGCAACAAATAGAATTCCAAATTTTGCTAATTATGTGATGTACAGAAAAATAGTTTTAATTGAAAACTTAAACACTCTTGCTATCAGTAGTTTTTCTCCTACAGAACATGAACAAAATGTTCATCTTTTCATTAAAGATATTTTTGATGCATTGAAGGTTTCAGTTATGAGGAAGTTTCTGCTATCTTTAAGCTTTTTCATTTGAAATGAAATCTAAAGTCTATTGAGTCTGCTGACATTATACTTATATGCTGGATATGTGTATGCAGGCCAAATTGGAGACTTACCATTTTCTGACAGATTCCTATGCTGGATGACCCAGAACACATCTGAAGATTCCATGAGATCTGGTATGGTCATGCACAGTCAAAGGTAAGAAGGTTATGTTTTTAGATGTTCTACAGATTTTTTAGAAAGGGAGATCCCAACTTATCAAAAATTTTGAGAGCCAAGGAGTTCCCACAGATATGCAGGAAGCTTTTCATTATGGACCTTGTCTTTCAGATGTTTTGGCATGCTACAGACATAAAGCAAGTTTACTTGCTATGATTACAGAAATGGTGAATAGGGCTTATGCTCCTGAAGCCCATGAGAACTTTAAAACCCTTTTCTATTGAATTAAATGGGTATATTTACAAATACTGCCTGTGCATTTTTTTTTTTTTTTTTTCTCTTGTTATACGCTTGTAGCTCTGGCCTTGTCCCCAAACATGCACACAAGCTGGCACCAGTGAAAATTATAAAAAAAACCCATTTTTTTACAAGTGTATTATACAATCTCAGTGTTTTGACTGAGGACTGTGTTATAACAAGTTCTGGTTAATACAAAGAGGTCCCAGTTCATTCTATTGGTTTGGAAATATAATAGAAATGAAAGAGGTTGGAAACTTTTTTCAGTTTTTGATTTTTCATCCTTTGCAGGTGAAAGGTTATAATTCAAAGTCAGAGTGCAAGGTTTCTTCAGAGCTGTAAAGTAAAATTATAACCTGCTCTGTCTAGGGTTTTCCCAAATAGCTAATACATGTATGATTGCTTAATGGTTGGAAGAAATTCAGATTTAATGCTTTAACCTTTTACCTGTAACAGAATTTAAAACACTTCATGAATTCCTACGGAAGGGAGCACCATCGCTTTAGAAATCATACCTTTGGGATATTTCTATTCGTTTAACTCTGTACTGGCATTTGTTTCCACATTTTTATTGTCTGCATGAAATTTAAGAAAATAGCTCTCTGTATTAGAGGTGTCCATCTGGAAAAGGATGCGGCAGTACCTTGGGTAGACAACAAGGAGGGAGTATAGGGAGAACCAAGTGTGGCTACTGCTGATGGTATAGGACTGGAAAAGCCATTTCCTAGTCTACCACTGGGAGTTATACTTGCCACATTTTCAAAGTGTCAAAAATTCTTCTTCCTGCCTCTCTCCAGTTGTAACTTTTTGAAGCGGATTTTACAGAAAGGACCACACTGTAGCAAAGAGACTATACAATTAATTGTGTTTTCCCGTGTCTGCTCAGATGTTTTTCTATAACTGTGGATGTCAGTTAGTGCAGGGCACCAGCTGTTCCAGAAATCTGGAAACCCTCATGCCTGTGACCCCGAGCTATCTAACTGGCAGCTCTTTCCAGAGCAGCAGTTTCTGAAAGCACCAGATCCCCGTCCCCAAGACAGCATACATGCAGGGACAAGCTCAGACCAGCAGACCTTGGGAGGCCGGGCACTGTGTAAGCTGGCAGAAAAACTAGCATCAGCCCATCCAAGATTTTCCTGTTTGTCAAGAGAGACAGCAGTGATGAAACAGCCAAATTCTGCTGATTCAGCGTTTCCTGGTGAAAACCTGCTTTGTTCAAAAGTTCCCAACTAACTTATCTTCAGCTTTCCTAATGTACTTCAGTGTTAGCCTAGTAATTTAGCCTGATGTTTCTATTTTTTTTTTTTTTGTGGACTGCCAAATTAAATCAGTTTGGAACGTGTTGGTTTGTTTTTATTAGGGACTGGAAACAATCTAATAAACTTTTTAAGGCCATTTTTTCTTAGTCTTATTTTACTCCAGGTAACCTGTATTCCTCCACTTCTTCCCACTTGTATATTATTTTCTTGAATGGTTATTCTTTTTTTTTTTTTTCCCTTAGTAAACATAATCACCTAAGATTACAAATCTTGACAGTAATTTTTCTCCCTCTTTTCTGTATTACATTACGAAAGCTAAAATTATAAATGACAAGACTTTTGAGGAAGAGTCATCATGTCACTATGTATAATGACTGTCAATATCCTCACCTTTAGTATATTGTTTACATGGTTTTGATGACTTTTTTACCACTTAGCCTGGGATTACTGGTTGATTAATTTATTTCTCTTTCCACAAGGAGACATGTTAAATCTTGTGCATCCATCTCACACCCAATGTGTCAATAATAATGCCTGAATAACATATACTTGTATTTTTTTTCATATTTGTTTTTTATCATGACTCAGTTTCCTTCTTCTTTGCCTGATTCAGGATTGTGCGTTCCATTTTTAAGAGAGAAAACTGTTTTCTTTCAGACATTATTATGATTCTGTATATATGTAGAAAATATTTTCCATTCCTAAACTGTGTGGTATTCAGACTTTTGCAGTTTGTGGGCCCTGTTATATTTGACAGTGGAGTATATGACAACAATTTATTGAACTTATAGTGTCTGATAACAGGCTTGGTTTTTTAGATTCAGAAATATCTAGAAGAGTCCCTTGAAATGGCTCTCATAAATGTGTGGGTCACTGAACTATGTTAGAAGCAATGCAGCCAGATTAACCCACCAAAGAATTCTGATTATTACCTGGAGTCCTGTAAAAGACAAACTATCTTTTGGGTTCCCATTCTGGCCCTAGGTGAAAGAAAGAAATCAATTAAAATAAAACTTTTTTAGGAAGGCGAGGCAGAATCGAGTAGTGAAAAGATACAAACTGTAGTGGGAATATTAAGTCTCTGATGATATGGATGAGGAGAAAGATGACTTGATAATGAAGGAGTAGGTAGAAGGGAGAGTTGTCAACTTATTTGATTTTAGCATTTCTTAAAAATTCTGAATTAATTTAATTATATAAAAATCTGTGGTGTTATTTTGTAAGATGTTCATGCAGAGAAAAAGAAGCCCTAAAAGTCCAAACATAAAAACGAACTACTATTTTTATTTTTAATATGTCATAGTTCTAACACCATCTCTTTCATAATAAGAGGCAAAAGCTGGACAGGGTTAGTGGCTTTGGAAGTCCTCAGACTGACTAGACATATCTAGAGAATTGCTTCTGTAGTTTGTTCTGGACTCACAAAATTCTGCGTATCTTGGTGCAACGGCCTTATGAGATGCTTAACTCCTCAGCTGAAGAAGGTTTGTTGCCCTTCAGCAATCTTAGAGGATCACTTGATCAAGCATATTTTCACTTCTTATTCAGAGCAGTGTGAGCCAACAGGACGTGAGAAGCAGCACAGAAGAGCAGCAGGCAGACTGAAAAGAAGACAAACGGTGCAAAGACTGCCCAGTCATCCCTGGAAAATAACAGGTGAGGCAACGATAAAAATTCGAAGAGATAAAATGTGGTTTGGTGACTAGAACTAACAAAACCAAAATCAAAGTATGTCAGTGTCCTACCAAAATAATCATGAAAAGAAGGACAGCTGAAAGAAACAATGAACAGAACCCATAAAGCTGAATTACCTTCAAAACAGAGAACATGAAAGAAAAATAAGGGACATAGGTGATACAGTGATACAGTAAAAAATGAGTAATAGAAAACCAAAAGAGAAGCACACCTAACAGAAATCACATATAAGTACCTGTAAAAATGTATAAGAAACACAGGATAGGATAAGCTAACAGAATTCCTCCATACCTCTTTATCTTGATTTATTACATAATCTTTATAAAGAAACATTTTAAGATGTAAAAGAATTTCTAAGATGTAAATACTTCTTTATACATCTAAAATTGACATATACATATATCTATTGACCTTACTAAGTTACTTCAGCATCCAGCATCTATTTACATTTATATCTACTATGTAAATTTTGGAGAACATAATCAATGTATTTATTTTATAATTTGATTATGTTTTGACATTTTTCTTCCCAAATTAGAATTTATAATAGAAATATTCAGCATATTCAGAAGAAATACAGGAGACAGGAACAGATGAAAACCAAGAAGATGTCAAATTTGGATGAAGTTGTCCTTGTTGAGATAATGTTATGCTATGTGTGACTCAGTTACTTAAAAATGCTGAACAATTGAAAATTAGAACATGAAACACATCCTTAATAACATTAGTAATAATAACAAGAATAACAACAACATTTATTTTCCAATGGGGGGGTACTTACATGAATGTATGTGAATATATATAAATATTCATACATGTCACCCTCACCCATAAACACACATTTCAATTAAGACACAGAATTTTTAAGTATTAGAGAGCCTTTGTGTCCCATATGAAATATTTCTTTCACCTAATCAAGTCTTTTAATTTTTCTAGAGTGGCTTTGTTCATTGCAAAGAGAGGAGCAGTTCCCTACGTATGTAAAAAGCTCGTTGCCCCTCCCAAATGTTGTGTTCTGCTGCATTTTATTCTCTTGGTTCATATTAGAAAGGCATCCATATTGATCTATTCTTGAAAAGGGATCAGTGTTTCATAGAAAATGAAGAATTCCTTAAAATTCAACTTCTAACTAAGTCAGTTAATTTAAAATGATCCAACATCTTTTTAAGTGGCAGAATATTTTCAGTTACCCTGGCACAAGAGGTTATGTCTAAATCAACCTCATGGCAGAATTTGAACAAGTTATCTTTGTGAAAATTTGATGTAAACCTCAAGCAAAAAGCCTTCAGAGACATCAGAGTATAGTTTTAGAGAACGTTTATTACAAAGTCAAATTCTTGTTTAATTTACTATAAATATACATAAATATATGATAAGTCCACTCATTCAGTATGAAACCAAGAATAGAATCTGGCCTGTAACATTAATATTTTCTTACTGCAAATGAAATATTTAAACATAAAGCAACCATTGCACAAGTGTAAAGGCTGACCTGCACTTAAGCCTAAAAAGGAAAATTTAACTCAATATACCGCTAAGAATTTCACAATGATTAGTCTGAATGTTGAACCTTATTATCAGCTTAATCTCCTTGTCTTTAAAAAGGGGAATATTGCAAACACAATTTTAAAAGTTTTATGCTTTTACGGGCAAAGGTTAATATTGAGCCATAAGAGTTTAAGTATATATTTCTCACGCAGAGGCTTTTCCTTTGATGTGGAGTCACAAACTCATCACCTTACTATCACAATTAGAATGCATTTCCTAGTACTATCTTTTCGGGTGCTCAGGAGTTTATTTGTATAGACCTGATTCTCATGCTAGATGCTCAGCACTTTTAGAGTTAAAGCAATAATGGCTTTACTTATTTTCAGCTTTTGAAAATTAATGCAAGATCCTTAAACATTCTGATTATACAATTTCTCATGTTTAGTATGTGCTGTAGAGCAGGTTGTACAGATGCAGACAGGATGAATGTTAGGTGTGCCCTCAGGCTGACTAGTTAATCTAGTTAAGAACCTGTTTCAAAAGATGTGTCTGAATCCTGATGTATACAGCAGGAAAATACTTCTTTTTTATTGTACTGCTCTTGGGTATATTATATTGGGAAGACTCTGGGTGATATGTTGAGACCAGTGTTTGATGAATCATAAAAATTGGGCTGAAATGCTTTAGAAAAATGGTGCATTCAATATATTTTATCTCTTTTTATAACTCACACACTATCTGCAGGCATATTTCCACATTAAACTAACATTTAATGACCCTGGAAGCAGAAGTCCTGATTTGTTTCAGTAAATAACTGCTTTAATATACCTGACAGCTAATCTCTACATTCTTTTCTTCTCTCCTCTCCCTCAACTTTCTGCTGCAGTGGACCTTCAAAGTAGAAAGGCCCTTGTTCAGTAGCTTTGATAATTTACCCAATATCCCACGCTCAGTGCAAATCAGTGCAGGGCACTTTCACAAAATAATTTATTACCTCACGACTAGAGGCAGCTCTACTCTCATTAATTTAAATACAGTCCTTAGATTCCACCTTTTGATTTTAAAAAGATTAAGTTTAGTTTTTATCTGTTTTGGCATGCAGTGGATAATTTAATAGTGTCTTCCAGTTAATGTGTCTGAATGGTGTTCAATGGATTTAGAAGAAATGAGCTGAATTTCTGAGTACTGTTCATATTGAAACCAGCTTTCTGCCCCTGGTTTCAATTTAAATCATTGCCAGTAAGATTAGGTGGCATGGTCCCATGTGGATTTTATCTGAATGAGCTTTAGAGATGTTCAGCTAAATGTATTTCTGATAATTAAAATAAAACCCATCAGCATAGTTCCATGGTAGACTGTTAAAATTATTACAGAATCACTAATGTCTGAAACACTTTTTTGCCCTTCCAGCCCCTAGTAATTCATACCAAGGCTGTGAAAAGTAGCACATTCTTAGGAAAAAGAAAAAATAAAAAATAAAAAATAAAAAAAAAAGAAACAAGAAACAAGAAACAAGAAACAAGAAACAAGAAACAAACAAACAAAAAAGATTGTTAAATATGAGAGTTCTGGGTGGTCAAATATTAGTTTGGAGGATTTCACGTCAATGGCATTTTATGCTTCCAGACTGGCATAACATGACAACAACCTAAATGAGAAGCTTGACAGTTTTCAAAGGATAAATGCTGCCATCTTTCAAAAATTATTTTAGATCACTTACATTATATATGAATATATGAATATAGGAACAGCAGTGTTCTCTCTATACTACAAGATGAGAACTATAGAAAAAATACCCAACAGTCATATCTTTTTAGAATTAAAAAAATCAAGAATTTATTTGGTATTGTCAGATGCAGTAATTTGAACATTTTACTCCATGCAGAGCAATAGTTAAATGTAAAGTACTTTAACTTTACTCTTCACATTAATATTAAAGATACGAATCCTTAGTGTTATTTTTGTTAAGTTATACAAGTGATCTGGTGATATGCCCTGTTTTTTTAAAAAATGTAAAGTATACTAATTTGCAATAGGTTTTCCTAGTCCTAGTTATTTTTAAAAAGTTTCCTACACCTGGGATACAAGCCATACATCATAAATAAATAAATAAATAAACCCCAAACAAAAACCACCACCAACAAAACACCTGAACAAATCCAACCCCCAAAACTCAAAACATCTCTTGCAAAACAGATTTAACTCCTAGAGCCATTGGCAGTCCAAATAGTCCACACCTATATCAAAGGAATTTAACATTATTCTGAAACAAATCTTTGGGAGCAGTTGGGGTGTATCTTGCAGAGATGATAAAGGGTCTTCTGAAAATGTACCACTTGAAACTCAAATTCATGGCAGAAAGAAGCTCAATCTCTACTAATTAAAAACACCTGTAAATAATGTTAAAATTATTAAAAAATAGATGGGTGCTTTATAGAATCATAGAATCATAGAATAGTTTGGGTTGAAAGGGACATTTAAAGATCATCTAGTCCAACCTCCCCCAGCAATGAGCAGGGACATCCTCAACTAGATCGGGCCCAACCTGACCTTGAATGTTTCCAGGGATGGGGCATCTACCACCTCTCTGGGCAACCTGTTCCAGTCTTTCACCACCCTCATTGTAAAAAATTTCTTCCTTCTATCTAGTCTAAATCCACCCTCTTTAAGTTTAAAACCATTCCCCCTTGTCCTGTTGCAACAGGCCTTATTAAAAAGTCTGTCCCCATCTTTCTTATAAATCCCCTTTAAGCACTGAAAGGCCACAATAAGGTCTCCCCGGACCCTTCTCTTCTCCAGGCTGAATAATCCCAACTCTCTCAGTCTTTCTTCATAGGAGAGGCGTTCCATCCATCTGATCATTTGTGTTCTTTTAAGTTCTTCTTTGAGACATTAAGATTCAATTTGATTCAGTTATCTGAAATTTAAGTAATTTGATCAAATAATTTATTTGAACTTTTTTGGTTGAGAGATGGCAAAAATTTCCTATCTAGTTTCAGTGATTCACCACTTTTACAGGGCAAAATAACTATAATGATCATCTAAACAGAGTTTTTAATTGGACACTGAAAACAGCACACCTTTCAAATACAGTAATTCACAGTTGAACTGAAACATGGTTTTATAAAGACATGCAATCTTGATTCACATTTTTACTATGTATGGGTTATCTTTGGCTTAGGTATTTTTCAGGATCTCTTCATATATCACTGTATTTATCCCTATGGAAACAAACATAATCAGTGAAACATAGTGATCACAATCAAATGAAAACTTCATAGCACTGAACAATAGCAATTTTCTTGAAAAAACTGGAAGTCCACATGTCCTCATGTCAAAACTTTGTTTGATCCATGACTAAAGAAATGTTACTGAGTGAAGTTAAATAAGAAAATTTTCCCAATTAAATGCTTCCGCAATATTATTTTTTCTTAATATTGTATTTCTTCCTGGAATAACATTTCAGTCTTTAATAATGAAGGTTAGATAAGATCAAACTTCATGACAACTTTTTGTCACAGTAACTAGGTGTCGTGGTTTAACCCCAGCCGGCAACTGAGCACCACGCAGCTGCTCGCTCACTGCCCACACAATGGGATGGGGGAGAGAATCAGAAGGGTAAAAGTGAGAAAACTCATGGGTTGAGATAAAGACAGTTTAATAGGGAAAACAAAAAACCGCGCACACAAGCAAAGCAAAACAAGGAATTCATTCACTGCTTCCCATTGGCAGGCAGGGGTTCAGCCATCTCCAGGAAAGCAGGGCTCCATCACGCGTAATGGTTACTTGGGAAGACAAATGCCACCACTCCGAATGTCCCCCCCTCCTTCTTCTTTGCCCAGCCTTATATGCTGAGCATGACGTCATATGGTATGGAATAGCCTATTGGCCAGCTGGGCCAGCCGTCCCGGCCACACTCCCTCCCAGCCCCCCACTCACCTGGCAGGGCATGGGAAGATGAAAAGTCCCTGACTAGCGTAAACATTACTTAGCAACAACTAAGACACCAATGTGTTATCAACACTATTCTCATACTACATCCAAAACACAGCACTATATCAGTTAATAGGAAGAAAATCAACTCCATCCCAGCAAAAATCAGGACATTAGGCTGTTCAAGTAGCCTATGGTTTCCTGCCTGTGCACTAAAGACCATTACAACACATTATCTAATGAATACTTCCACTGATGTCAGCAGAATTTGGGTAGGAGTTACATTCTTAATGCTAGTACTGGTATCAGAAATTCAGCTCTTTTGTTCAGAAGACTATATATATCTCACATGACCTTTAGGAATCATTTTTTATAGCATTTACCTGTTAGTCTTATGTATTATTTACTTTCTGGCAGTAAGCCATGTATTACTGATAAATGACTTAATGCATGTGAAATTTTCATGAGTAAAAAAAGATACTTGTACATGCTTTAGTTTTTCCATATAGACAGTGTTTGTAACTGAACTCCATCTTTTTCACCATGCTCATTATTACACTTTTGATCAAGCCAGCTATGAAAACTTTAGTATTTAAAACATAATAAGATCTTTTCTACCAAAATATATACATAAAATATAATTGTCATAAATCATATGTCAAATACTTCTATATGCTAGAATTAAGGTAGCCCATGCAGCTTTAATTTTGACATCTTATTGTATACGTTATTACAGTATTTTACAGGTTTTGATACTAATCTTGTTGCTTTCAGAGCTAGGAGGGAGTATAGCTCAGCAAATTTATTAGGAAAGGTCCTTTTACCTCAATGTAGCAAAACTGTGCAGAGGATTGTAAAATTATTAATATTTTCAAGCCCTTTTTTTGGTATTTGCCACCACGTTGGCCTTAAACACTGGTATTGTGGAATACATGCGTAAAATAATATCCCCATTTTACTTTAAGAGAAACAGACACAGGTATAAGAAGGGCAAGTTTTGCAGCATCTCAGTTGCTTCTGAAAAATATGAATCTTGTGTTTCAAAATATTTATTCTTTTATATGCATATTTTTATGCTGAAATGCAAAAAAATCTTTGCCCAAACAATGTGGTCTATTGTTTTTTGTATGTAAACTTTCTTATGCTCATTTTCAGCTAAGAAGACAAACAGAATCCAGAGTGTCTAGTGAATCCCAATTAAATAGAAGAAGAGGCATTTTGGCTATAATTGGACTACACCAACAAGACATTTAGCTGTTACAAATATTTTTCACTCAGTTATCCAAGCAAAACTTTTGTAATGCCCCACTCAAGTACATTTACTTAGAAGAGGTTTATTAGACAAGCTAATATAAAGTGAAAAGAATATGGACAATTTATAACTCCTCTTTGCCTAAAGTTTTGGGTAAAAACTTGATTGATTTATAAAGTCTGATTGAAATATTTTTATGACTAAAATGGTTCCAAACTTTAAAAAAAGCTTTTATGGATAGTGAACATAGTATAATTTTTATAGAGCATCCATATATCATAAATTAAAACCAATCACTTAGGAAACTGGTTCTCGCATGAAGTAGAAGTGAATAGAAATGTTTCAAGGAAATGTAGATTTTTTTTTTTTTTCTCATTTGTTATTTTTCTTTCTAAGTTTTGATTATCTTATATAATATTCCTGGCTTTTAAAAATGTGAATATGTTGCACAATCCTCAAAATGTCTCAAAACTATTTTATTTATTTATATATTTTTTACTTTTATGTATTAAACATAGTTCTGTAATCCTGGATGTACTTTGAATATATTCACTGATTTAAAAAAGGTCTACCCTATTTCTGCTCAGATCTCTTCCAGTATTATAATATTTTGACATGTGAAAAATGCTTTGTTTTATACATTGGTAGCCAATTCTTGTCACAAATGATATACCAAAAGTGAACACAACACAAAATCATGCTAAAACAACTTTTCCTCGTTCGGTTTGTGTGATATAACATCACATTTCTTGTGGCTTTTGAAACACATAAAAGATCTATAATTTACAGTGTGGGTGGGATTTGTTCAGCAAGGTAGATAT
>NW_009220361.1:0-242 GCF_000690835.1 Fulmarus glacialis | reverse complement strand
TAATAATTTTAATATTTGAAAGCAATAATTCATATGTTTCTCTGTTAGTTCCCAGATTGAGATACGATACCAAGATTATCCAAGATGTCAAACCAAAAGTCTTGAAAGAAAAAAATAGAGAAAATAACAAGACTGATATTAAATATATTCAATGTATAAGTTATAATTTAATTTCAGTTCTTCATGTAAATATTTTTAGCAAGGGCTTTTTGTAAAAAAGGTCTGCAGTCCCTGATTTTCAT
>NW_009220360.1:0-15345 GCF_000690835.1 Fulmarus glacialis | reverse complement strand
CCCGCCGCCCCGCCACGGCCCCCGGGGAGGAGGGAGAAGGCACCGCGCCGGGCAAGGGTTGCGTGGGTTTTAAGTTATATCACGATTCGAGTATAGAACTTTGCCCAAAGGGTTAACGCTGAATCGAGTTGCTTTACACTATGGGTTGTTGGTAGGGTTTGGGTTTGGGGTTTTCTTGGTGGAAAAGAAGGGGAAATAATTGTTACAGTGAGATAAATCACAGTCAAAACGTATACATAAATACTGCATCGTGACAGTAACTCTTAAGGGAAACTAGAGGGCAGACTTCTAAAATACTTCAAGCTCTTGTAAAGATGCAGATAGCTACCTCATCGGCTTCCCAAAAAAACGTTAAATGCCTAACTCCTAGGCGTTTTGCATGTTTAACCAGCTAAATGCTTTCAAAATACTGTCCTGAGGTGGCTCAGGAAGCCTATTGCATAAAAATAATAGTCATTGCTGTGTGTCAGCAGCCAAGCAGCTCCTATGGTAAGTCTGCTAATTATTATACCTAACACAACTGAGTTGCCATTTCCTTATCCTTCTCTTTGTCTCAAAGTTGTTCTGTCATGAATTGTGACTTACTGTGTACTAAAAATCACTTTGGACTGGACAGGGGGTTTTTTATTTTTACTACGTGTATGAGTATTGCTTAGCATCTGCATGGGGCTTGGCTTCTGACCCATTCGTTGTGGGATGTTTACAAAGACCCTTGCAGTGGCAGAGAAAAATGGAAAGAAGTGAACCCTCATGGACAAATCACCAAGAAGGAAATGAAATTAATAGATTTTTTTAATTTTTTTTTTTTTTTATCTTCTCATTGTCCAGTCTTTGAGTCTGGGGGAGATCGGGCGTACAGTATAATTTTTAGGGCTTGGAGTTGTCAAAATGGATGTTGAAGGGCAGCATTAAAGTGTTTGGCATCACACACCTGAATGAAGGTGGAGATCAATGCAGCAGGAGACTGAGAGGAGGCGGAGGCTGTGGAACCGGTTTGGACATGCCGATTTTATGTTATACTGCAGAGCTGGGCCCTGCCCTCGGCTGGACCACAATGGTGCAGGAATAGCTGGGGTTAAACCATACTATTTAGAGTTTAAAAAATAGAATATTTCTCCACTGATTTGAGAAACTAACTGTCTCCAGCAACTTCTGGACGCTAGGAGTGTTGAGCAGGAATTAGGGTGTCCAACTCTGGCAGACCTGAAGTTGTCGGCCCTTGGAAGCCCCTGTCAAAGAGCTGCACCAGCCTCTTGGCCGGCTGCCGGGGATCCAGCACGGGGGCTGATAAGAAACTGCCCAGATCAGTCATGCTCAGTGTTCCATGTTGTATGAGGAGAATTGCTGAAAGCAAGATGTTTCCATAAAAAGTTACCCTTGCAAAGCATAAGCCTTTCCCAGTGGAGAAATGTTCCATTAGAAAATGTTGGACCAGTTTGACTCTTGGCATACTCTAAGGTACAAAAGCTCATTGCATTTTAAATAAACTTCAGCAGCCTCAGCCCATGCCAGCTCCCAAACAACAAATCAAGCAAACTTGGCTTTTTCTCCTGTAATTATCCAACCTAATAATTCTCTTGTCATTTTCCCCTTTTGCTTCACTGAAGGAAGAAAGGTTGTGTTTGCAGTACACCAAGATGCTGTTTGCTTCTAGTTTCATTGCTTTGGAATTTTCATAAACAGTCGTGATATAAATATATATAGCTTTAATTCCAAATTATGTATGTACAAACGGCACCAAAATTCAATTACCTTCAGGACACACATGATCGGACTTTGTTTTATAAAACACTTTTTCGGTATAGTCCTTTCTAAAACCAGCATGAAATGCACATTTTCTTCAGGGACAAATGAAGGACAAAGTCTGCCTTGCCAAGGTTTGAACACATGGCTTTTGAAGGTCTAACCTGTTAACACCTAATGCTTAGACCTTTCCCTTCAAACATTAAAGTTGCATGAGAGATGGAGAGTATTTGCAATGAAAAATGAATGGCAAAGCTAGCATCCTGGAGAATATGTGAATTCTGAAGAATAATGAAATAAAAATGTTCAGACAATGTTGAAGTCTGGTAGGAACTGAAAAATCAGGCAGTATGGAAGCTAAGGGTGAGTGTTTATGGGTTTGTCGGTGCAGATGAATTAACATACTGTGCAGCCTGCCTCATATTTTGTTACCTGAAAACTATGATTTTTAACAGTTTTCCCCTGACTATCTCATATCTGCAAAATTATGTGTGGTTACAAAACTCACACAGTAATGCCGATTCATCCTTTGTACATACCAGTACATCTCTGAAGTAACCTACCTCGCTTTAAGTATAGGGGAAAGAAAATTTGGTACCTATATCTTAACTTTTGAATATGAATAACCACTATTAGGCTACGGGTTCAGTGTTAAGTGATTAACTGATGCTTATGTGAGTCATTTATCAACTTAATATTGTTTTAATATGTGCTTTTTATGATTTAATTCCTCAACATTTTTGAAAAGGAAAAAGCCATCAACTCCACAAATGCCAGTAAGCAACAGACCAATGGCACTTTGGAAATGCTGTTAGTGAGGGCACGTGCTTGTGGACTACATAGGAATCAGCAGCATGCCAGATATTTCACTTTCCGTAGCCTTTGTCCCTGCAACTCTACCATCTCCTGCAACACAAGAATTCAGAATCTCTTGCTTACAATTTTTCATTGAAAAAATACAAATAATTTTTTTAACCCTTCTCAGTATGTGAAAACCATGCAGATACCCAGCAGCGTTGCTTAACACTGGGCATGCGTCTCTGGAGAAAATGCCAGCTTATCAGGAGTATTAAGTGGCAGCCAGCATGACAATGACAAAGGACATGAGCATTCAGGTGTGACGTCAGAGAACCTTTCCAGCAGCAGCATTGTGCTGTGTGATATGTTGCATTCAGATTTATGAGAAAGTTTTGTGCATAATTTAGAGTAAAGCTTTAATATTTGATTGGAGAGCTAGCACCAAAAGAAGTGCCAGCGTAAAAGAAGTCCGAGGCAAGTGCCTTCCTCCAGAATCTCTTTCGTGTAGTAAAACAACTTACTTGAAAATCATTGTTCATCATTTAATTATGTAGCACAGTTATGCATTTTAGAGTTCATGTGGCATGAAACAGCATGATCTTGAAGGCAATAGCCCACTCCTACAAAAGCTTTTATTGCACTGTTTGAGGAACTACGATAAGACTGCTGAAAGGATTCAACTGGAAGAGTCTTTACCCTACCATGAAAATGTCAGTAAAAATAAAGTCACCTTTCTCCAAATTTCAGCCTCCCAAAATCAACTATTCTTCTAGAAAAACAAAACTGGATGGCCTGAATTTTCATAGAAAAGCATAGAACATCGGGGGATTTTCAGTTTCCTGAGAAAGAATCAAAATTTTTAAACTTTTTGTGAGAAGCTTTGTTTTGTTACATTTCCAGCTTCCTGTCCACCCCAAATAACAAATAACATTTCTAAGTACTTCCAACACCTGTTGCTCAGAGGCTTCAAACCCTTGATGCTATGGGTCTGGTGCAGGCACCAGATTGTTACAAGATTTTATAGTCCAAGCTACTGACTGAGGATTTAGAAGGCTGCGAGACGCCACACCAAACGCCCTCCTCTGCTGCTGGGCACAGTTCCTGGTGGTGGCTGGCCCATGCAGCAGTCTGTAGGTCGCTCTGAGTTGAGTGCCTGGCCAAGGCCCGCGCAAGGCTGCTGGGGCGAAGCTTCCACCCGAGTGAATGGGACTGCCACGAGAGCAGGCAGCAAGGTTTTGAGAAGAGCAGAATGCCTTTGGTCCCCCTGCTTGTGCTGCCGTACGTGGGACGTGAGAGGGTTTGACTGTTTGGAGCCGCAGTGCTGGCGGTGGGTTAGCTCACGATCCAACCCGAAGGCTGTGGCCCCCGCACTCATAAGTCACTTTTGAAACAATCCAGGAATTCTGTTTTTTAGCTTTGACGGTGTTTAATACAGGTTACACCGTGCAATACCAGTCATGGTGTTCTTGCCTCTTGTACTTTAGCTGCAGACACCCGTGAGAGGTTTCCCCCCGAGTTATCTCTGTGGTGGGCTACCAAGCGCTGACTGTAGGGAGTCTCTGCGGCAAGAGCACTCACCACTACATACATTTTCTCCTAGCTGGAAACTTTGCTTTCAGAGACACATCCTGGTTGAGAAACCCCAGTCACGCAATTAACTCTCAGCAGGTGCATTTCATATTGCATCAATGAGTGCCTCCTTACAGAGCCTTCATCACTTTCAGTACAACAAAGATGTCCCGTTGTTTCAAATGTCACAGCTTTTTTGGACTTTTTCTTTTAGTAGTTGATTATTATTGCTGCTTTTTTCTGTACTGAATATTTTATCAATCATTATTTTATTTCTAATAGTGCTTAGCCTGGCCCCTTCTGTACATATCTTTGCCCTGTAGACATCACAATTACCAGTCCATAAGGGGACCTAGCAACATCTTTTCATTTTCACAGTGCACCACCACCCTAGTGCATTTCTACTGGCTATTTTTCGCCCTGTGCCTGCAAGCTGCCAAGTGGTTTTGGTTATCATTGGAGAAATCAACAGGATTTGTAGCACCTCGAAGGAGGTAATAAGCACTTTGCAGGATCAGCTCTTAGGCCTCGGCTTCCTTGCTGATGAATTTGCTGCGACAATAATTCCTGAAGTTTCACCATTCGCCTTTGTCTCGAGAATCTGAGTTGCTATTATGGGGAATGAAAATGAAATAAAATGAAACTGTCCTGGAAATCCCTTTCTAATGTCAGTGCCATAAATTTTTTACTACTTGAGCTCTTTAAGTCATGTGGCTTCATTAACAGACTATTTGGGCATACTTGTTAGTATCATCAGGATGATACCTTAAAAAGGGTACCAAGCCCTTGAGTGATGCCTACATTGGGAATCAAATGCTTTTTAAAGCAGAGGTGGTATGGGTGAATGAGAATAGCTTAACATAAATTCAGAGAACAATTTTTCCCCTAAATTGATTAATAATTACAAAGAATAATAATTATAGGCAGACACCTGCATGAACCTAGCAGGGCTTAGTAAAGTGCCACAGAGAAAAACTTCTTTTTTTTCTCTTCAGAAGGCAGTAATTTCAAAGGTAGTAAGTACCGCAGCATAGTTCTCGTTAACAGAGGTAGAAGGAGCCACTGCAGCTCCTCATCAACAACTTTAATCACAGCGTTTAGTATATACTGCTCGATCTTCGCTTCCCATTATGAATCATAAATGACCTCATACACTCCCAAAGCAATTGAAGGTGGGTCTGCGAAACCTTTTTATAAGTACGACACTTTAGGTTATGAGAAGTTGGAGGGAAAAATGTTGATGAAAAGCAGAAAATTGAAATGAAAACTTGGATTTAATGTGAGGTAAACATATGTTACAGCCACTGTGCTTTAAAACACGTAAACTGTGGAGAGAAAATGTTAAGCATAGCTCCAGAAAAACTCACAGCAGCAGTAGCAATACCAATAACAGAAAGTATATCAGAGTTTGTATAGGTTTTTTTGTAATACCATTTTGAAGTGTTATGCATAATCAGTCCTTAAAAATTCAGTCTCTTTTTGAACTGCACAGATATGATAAACTTCAAGATATGCTTTCCCAACTTTAAGAAACTGTTGATTTTTATCCCTATAAACAACATATTTATATCAGCGTCTGTAGCTAAAAAAATGTGCTCATTAAGGTGCTATTTCATCTAAATGATAACTAGCAGCCCATTGCATATTGTTTTAGGCAGATTTCTGATCTCAGTCAAGAGATGCCCAAACAAAAGAAAAAAAAAATGTCTGAGGAGACAGAAAAGTTCAGAACACATTTCCATGCTCTAGAGAGTGTAACATTTGGAACACATTACAAAGGTTTTGAGTTAGTACTAGTCAGGAAGTAGAGACATTTGTTATGGGAAGAAGTTCTTTCTTTTTCAGTGGAAATGCTGAAACCTGAGGGGTTTTTTTCACTTTTGAAACTGCTGCTAGTTGCAACATCTTGGTTAGGAACCACATACGATAGCATTTGGGTCATCTACATCTGGGTTCCACCTACCAAGAAAAAAAGAAAGGCAGTATAACTCACGTCGAGTATCATGGCTTTATGGACATTAGGTCTTTTCAGAGAACAAAAATTTAGAATTCAAGTTCTTTAAGAAATTTTGGAAAAAGATTGATTCTGATTCAGAAAGAAAATGAGAAGTTTTGCTTCTCAAGAGAAAGAAATTCTGGGGACAAATCATTCAGAAAAAATAGAAATATTTCAGTATGATTTTTCCCAAGTATTTCAGCAGCCTTTACTCTTGGAAGCTCTCCTGGAAGTGTCCTCGGAGGTAACGGCAAACTGGGGACTTGCCAGGTGTGTGGTGGCTGCCCCGAAGCTCCTCACTCTGGACATGGAGCCCGGGAGCTCTAAGGGCTCCAGCTCCACCTAAGGTTTGCAGGGCTGCCTGACCCCTTACTGCAAATCCACAGCTGGAAGCATCGAGATACCAGAACCTAGGGTCAGCCCAGAATTTCTAGGGGTTTCAGAGCCCCTCCTTAGAAGTCAGAGCCCTGAAGTCCCTAGACAGAAGTAGAACTCCCACAGATTCCCAAATGTAGGACCCTGCCCTGCAGAACACGGCTTGGGCCCTCTGAGAGCTGCCACCTCTGCTTGGCTCTCTGGTCCATGGCAGGGAAGAAGGTTTGAGAGAAGAAAAAAAATCTAACTTGAGAAAAACTTCAAGATGTTATGCCCCGAGTGAGCCAGCAGCACTGTTGTCTTCTCAAGATGAGAAGATGCCTGCAGCTGGATAAGTGAAGAACAAGTCTCTTGCCTGAAAAATTTATAATGGAATTTTTCTTTTGGATAGCAATTGTCCTAGAGACCAGCTGAACCATCCAAATCATTGGATTTTACTGTTGTTATGTGCTTAATCTAATGAAAACTAATGGGAAATATTGGTCTTTTGGGGAACTGATAGACTTCTGTGTTTACACAACACTTAGTCATTTGCTTTAAAAAGTTAAAAAATACCTGATGTATAGAATGTAAAGAAGCCAAGCTGCTGCTTCAGCTGGCTTCAACCAGGAGTCTGTGCACAAACCTCACCATGAATAATATTCACATTTATGATTTGTTCATGTGTTCTCTTGTTCATGCTTATTAACTCCCTGGGAACCACTTGCATAAATCAGCTGCTGTGCCCAAGTAGTTGCAGTTTCCAAATAACTAAGGGAACAACCTAGCAACCATGCACAGTTTAATACTACTGCACTGAGCCAAAAATCCCCCAAAGAGCTTCAGACACATACTGATACCTAATCTGTTTTTTTACCACCTAAACTGTTATGGCAGGCATTAGGTCAGTGCAACGCCATTCTTCTTAATTGTGTTATGTCGGCTAAGTACCCCATTTATACCTTTCAAAAATGCCACGGTTTTGTTCCTTGCTTGGCAGGAGATAAATCTGCTGCCATAACATATTGATCTGAAAGACCTCCATTTGATAGCTGTCACTTCAGAGCCACTGGGCTAAATTGTCTCTCTTTTGCAAGTTCCTTTGCTGACAAAGCTTTGTGTCAGTGTAGGTAACAAGAAATTGTGACAACAGTATAACGGGAAGAATGTTTTCACTTGACCGTCTTTTTGTCTTAAATAAAAAGGTCTATTGCGGTTGACTAGACACGCTGTTACACAGCACTCTGTTGCAGCTCCCTTGTGTGCGTACCACCGAACCACAAACAGTGGAAAGGGTCAAAACTGTCCTTAGTTCCCTGTGTCATACTGGCTGAGGACAGATGTAAATTAACTAGAGGAACAACATATGTATGAGAAAGTGAGCACCGATAATTTCTTCATGGTGAAGATAAACAAAGTTCATTACTAAAAAAGATTATTTTTGTATTTCAGTGGAAAAAAACCCATTTTTGTCTAACATCCTTTGTCAGACAAATCTGAAGAATAAAAGTTCTGACCTTTTTTGTTTTGAAACTGTTTATGCGCAACCTGAATCTCCATTTTTAGCTGCTTCCCCACATATTTCAATTGGCTGTAGGTAAAGTGCAATGAAAAATAGGAGAAATTATTTAATCTTTCCAGTATTTCACAGAATCACAGAATGGTTGAGGTTGGAAGGGATCTCTGGAGGTCATCTGGTCCAGCTCCCCTGCCAAAGTAGGGCCACCTAGAGCAGGCTGCCCAGGACCATGCCCAGAAAATATAAATGAGAGAAAATATATTCTAAAAGATATATGAGAGATGCTCAGATATACAAGAGTTGCTATTATTATCCTGACAGAAACGTAACAAATGCATTGAAACAATTTGCAAAAAGCATGCAAGAAAGCATAGCTTAATTTAAAGTAGGCTTTTTCATTTAGTCAACCAGCTACCACTGGGAGGTAGTCAAAGGAACCCGCCTTTGCAACCTAAACCCTCTCTCTGATGTCCCATCATGGTATTAATATGTTAACCTGGAGCACATTTAACTTCCTACTGCTTCTTCCGCCATCTGTGTGGACAGTGATTCCAGATGCGATATAAATGTTAAAGCAGTTGCAGAGAAGATGATCTTAGCAAGTTGTGCCCACCGAAGGGAAGTGAGGGCAGACGAATTAAAGCAGATCCCTTGGCACTGCAGGTTACCGTTCCAGGAAGGGCAAGGCTTTTACCAGTTGTGTAGGAGAATTAGGGAGTCAAAGGAGATAGTCCAGCTTTATTTCACATTCCCAATTCACTAGAGCAATCAAAGTAGACACGTCCCTGGATTTACCTTTTTCACAGGGTTTTCCTTCTGAAGATCAGTGTGTTTGTAATTCTAGGCTAATTCTGCTCCAGACTAACAAAAGTTCATGAACTCTGTCCCCTTCTTACCTTACTGAAACCGATACCTTTTTCATTCCCAGGGTGCTATTTAATGCCCAGATGTCATTAAAAGTTGTAGGAACAAAACTCTTTCCTGGGTCTCCGAACTCTGTAGGAAGTCGAGACCTTCATTTCCCACTTGCACTTTTGAAGAGGCATTTTTTGACTCTTTCTGTCAATTTTTTTCAATCAGTTTTTGCCCAAGCAGCCATACCTGTTGTCCATGTGCAGTGCCCACGGTATGTAATGAATGCTTTCAGTTTATTATAATCTTTAGTGTTTGCATGATTTAAATCATGCTTCACAGTTTGGTTAAACAATATTGTACAGAAAAGACCCAGTTCTCCAACTGTAACCCCCTCGTCCGCTCCCAAATAGAGGACTTCTTGCTGCCTTTTCTTAAATGTTGCATGTATGACTGTGATAGTGGTGAGTAAGAGATCTATAAATGGGTTCCGGTGAGGAGTAAACATCATGTGGTCATTCACTTTGGAAGCTTGTTGAGTGGGAGGCATTTACTGAAACTTGGTGCACTTGCTATAATCACTGATTTTCTATGAAGTGCTAATGGGATATATCTGTTTTCTCCTTTGTAAAGTTACTTCTTATAAAACAGACTGCCTTAACAGAATCTTAGGGTTAAATATATAAGGCTGGAAACTGTTCAAATAAAGACAAATTTTATTTAGTCCTCAGGTTATTCATGCATGGTCTTTAATTATATAATATTAGCACTGAATGTGGTCGGTTTATTGCATATATGGAGATACAGCAAAAATCTGGATTCATTTTATGTTTCATCTTTCAGCTAACATGTTGTATAAGAACAGAAAATACTGGCAGTTGGAATCACTGGTGCTTTTTTTAGAGTAAATCTTTCATCTGCTTGCTGTTAACCAGTTTGGGCATATTTTCAGGGAATAAAAGGGAGATGCAACATCAAAACCTGTGACTTTGAAGGAAAAAAAGTGAGATTTTGCAATTCATTGATTTATTTAGATTTATTTTTGAAGTTTCACCTATGTTGAATAGCACGAAAATTAAATTATTTTTAACATAAAGATAACCATTGCTTTTTCCTGCAGTTAGAAAACTTGGGGACCCAATCTTTTTTGTCCCAGAAGCTAACCCTGGCATCTCATCAACTGCAATCATAGCTCTGCAGATTCTCAGACACAGAATGAAGAAAGTCTTGAGGGTTGAAAAAACCCCTAATTTCATGATTCAAAAAAGCTCCTAAGCATGTGCTTATGTCCATCCTTAATTAGGACAACATTTAAGCATTTGCTGTCAAGTACATCCTTTTCTATTTTCTTTAAAATGGCAAAGCGTTGTTCAGTAGAATAAGGTTGATTGGAGTGGCAAAAGAGCTGCTGGTAGATAAGCTGCAGCAGCTGAAAGAATAACCAGGGAACATAACTGTGAGGATTATTAATGTACCATAAGCAACCTATTTTTGAGTTTACAGACTCCCATTGATCTCTGGAGGAGTTTGAGCTCTAAAAATAACATGCCTTTTGGGAGCTGTGAGAAAGAGAATTGGAGCCGGCCGGAGGGAGGTCTGAGTGGATTGGAGCGTCACGGCGAGATAATAGAGGGTCCGCTGACTGCAAAGGGAGTTCAGGTAGCAATTAGAAGCAACCAGAGAGCAGAGAGTACACCTGAGAGAAAGATAATATTATTAGCAGGTGTTAAAATAGCACTGCTTGCAAGCAGTGTGCTTTAGACAAAATTTGAGAACAGTAGACTTGATTTTCCCCAGCACCTGAGCGTGGAGGCAAGGCTCATCATTGTGACAATTTGGTTGCTCCTGCGTATGGATGGCAAGTGGCAGGCTTCTTGGGGGCTAGGGTATTTTTTTTTGCTCCTCCTGTTAATTAACTAGTCTTGCAGGTACATGGCCTCCTAGAAGACTGAGTTTCCTTTGACTAGAGTTGCTATGGCTCAGTTGTGACGGGGAGAACTGGAGGCAGCAGACCTTTTGGTGGGTCCACTGTCTAGTGAGAGTCCTGTGCTGTGGGAGGGGGAAGAAGAGAGGTGCTTGCTTGGCTGGGTGGGATATGATACCAGCTGGGACCTTTCAGCCCTGAGGTCATAAAGGTATTAAGTGATATTAATATTGATTTCAGTGGGAGCTGGGTTTCAAAGGTCTGGGGTCTACGAGGAAACTAAAGGAGGACAAAGGAGTATTTGAAGAAATGGAGCATGAGGCTAAAAGTAATCCCAGCAGCCAGATTACTTGGATTGTTAGCAACACAGTAATACAGTATATAACACCTTGTTGTTTCAGTTTGTAAACTCACTGACAGTTCCACAGCAAAGCAGGGGGAAACAGGGACCTTGCACCTGGCCCACGAATCCATCCTGGCCCTCGTGAGTGGAAGAGGGCTTCCCTTGAGACTAACAAAGGCTCTTTCCAGACTCTCAGACTAGCTGAGGCTTGAGAGACCCTCTGGAGACCGTCCAGTCCAATCTCCTGCTCAGGACAGGGTCATTGCTCAGGGACATGTCCAGTCAGGTTTTGAATATCTCCAAGGGTGGACACTCCACAACCTCTCTGGGCAACCTGCTCTGGTGTTTGACCGCCCTGACAGTAAAAGAAGTTTTGTTTCCTGCTTACAGGAAATTCTTTGTATTTCAGTTTGTGCCTGTTGCCTCCTGTCCTGTCACTGGGCACCACTGAGGAAAGTCTAGCTCCATCTTTTTTGTACCTTTATCAGCAAGATCCCTGGGGCCTTGGTGTGCCCAGCACAGGACAGCTGGTATTAGGAGTTCAGGAACTAAGGAAAGGCTAAACTACTCGGAGAGTAATGTGGGGGAAGATGAGCATGAAGGTCCCTGTGGTGCAGATGTCTCCTCCAGGATGACACCTGCAGGAAACACAGCCTTACCATCTAAGACGCTGCATCTGCTAGAAAGGTATAAAAAATCCCATGCAATCCTAAAAAGCAGAATGCTAAGTTACAGCTGTCCTTCACACCACAAACCTGCCCACGATGCGTTTGGAGGCAGAACCTGGCGTTGGCCTCTTTCAGCAGAAGGATCAGAAAACACTTGTGACACCGAGGACCACATTATGCTCGGATGTGCCTGCTGCGCTCTGCACACCCTCTCTTCTGATCCTGGGCTTGAGCGCTCGGGTTTAATCACAGCTAGCAATGTTTTATCCGCCCACCACTAGAAAACAGTCACCTTGTGATATTCAGGAACAGGCACAGAACAGTTTGAAAGAGAAAGGAGAATACTCGACTGAAACACAAGGAGAACGTGTGTAGGCAGGCGGTAATTATATAGGACAGGATTACACGTGCCTGCGTGTCCTGGGGAGCCATCAAATACAGCCTTAAAGTTGGATTTTGTTTTTGAGATCAGAAAGATAAGTACCTAAAATTACCTGATTGGAAGGAAATTTCAGCTGAAACAAAATAGCGCATTGCCTTACTGAATCAGGCTACAAGATGATTATGTTGTTTGATTGCTAATGGCCACAGAGCACGTTAGTAGCGCTACGTGTGGTTTTATGACATCTTTCCTGTAGACAATGACACCCCCTCACTTTTTTCCAAGTCAAGTTAATTAACTTTTGACTTCTTTATTCAAAAGTCGCCAACACTTTCAAGCAGTTAGTGTAAGCCATGCAGGGTTTCTCTTAATAGCACCTCTTTTCTCCAGGGAGGTGTTTCTTTTTAAAGCTAAGCAATTCCAGCCTTTTGAATGTCCCTCTAATATTTGTTTAAATGTGTACAGCCTACGCATGTCCAGAAGCACAGCAAAAACACATCATGAAATATAGAAGGTTGTCATTTTTTTTCTCTGTCCTGTGGCTTTTTCTCTACTTTCTGAACATATGTTAAAGGTTCATGAGTTCAATAAAATTTACCAAAAATAGAGATATTTCTCCACCCCAAATACTTACATCGTAGGTGATTAAACATATATGCTGAGAAAGTTAGTGTCTTGAACTTCTGAAAGTTAATTGCAAACCCTGTTTTTCTCAGTATTGAGCTGTCTGGAACCACCGATATCAACAGCAACCACCGATATCTCTTAACTTCAAAGAGAACAGGAATAGACCCTCTGCTGGGCTTCAAATTAGCTGTGACTATGGAGGAAAGAGTCACTGTAGACAGGTCAATGGAAATTGCTCATTATTCCCCAGACAGCAGCTAAACACACCCCCACCTCACTTTACATAATTAAATAAATTCACTCCGATGGGATTTATACAAACAGCACAGAAAATACTACGCTACCATGTCCAGAATACTGTCTTCAGTGCTGGGCAGTCATGAAAAATAAAGCAGAAATAGAGGAGGACTGGAGTTTTGACAAAAATAGTTACAGGAACAAATACACTTCCAAAAGGAGAGAGGCTTAAAATCCCTGGGACTGTTCAGTTTGGACAGGAGACAGAGAAGGAGACTCACCACTGTTAAGGACTCTACTGGGCAGAACAGAGAAAGCAAGAGAAGAGGATAATCAAAGCAGCTGGGGAAAAAAAAAAAAAACACCTTATAAATATATAAATACCAGTAAGTAGTATTTACTGGTAAAATTAAATACTGTTTTGATTTTTATCCAATTGATGCATCCCTACTCCCTGCAGCGTGGCCACGCTGCGGTGCCATGTGGCAGGATTTGCCGCCTGTGCCTGCTGAAGCAGTGCCGGGGCTTCCCCGGGGATGAGTCCCAGGGTCCGTGTAGGGCTGGACCCTGCTCGCCCGAGGGCAGGGGCAGCCCGGGAGCCCCCCGCACCCTGCCAGGCTGCCAGGGGCGGCTGGGCGATGGGCTGGGGCAGGGGTCACAGCTACCCTGCACTGAGGGCAAAACTCAAGGCTCTAAAGGCCTGAGCTCTCAACAGAGTCGTGAAGTTTCATCAGACAGAGATTTGGAGAGTGGGCGGGAAAACCTAGCGGATCAAAAAGATTTGTTTCACACCCACTCTGTATTCCCCGAGCTTGGACGTAAACAAGTACACTCAGTGAAAGCAAAATTGCTGGTGCAGGGAATATACTCCCCCTCACAACTTACAGGTACTTTTCTGCATGCTCTCAAAATACCTGTGAGTGCATGGATAAATGATTAATTTCTGGTCTTGTATTTGTCACACAGGTCTGACAAGAGAAACAGAATGGATTCCAATGAATGAAGATAATTTGAAATATTTTATATATTTGTATGAAGACAATGAACTTCCTAACTCTGCAATACCCCATAGGAAGCATCTTCTTTCTGCATTTATATCAACACTTTCTTGTCCATTTTGTTTAACAGGAAAGTATTGCTGAAATAAAACAGAACGCAGCATCTAGCAATGAATGTGAATATATTCAGGAATGATTTTGACCTGAGAATGGGGAATAGTGTAATTT
This sequence comes from Fulmarus glacialis, assembly GCF_000690835.1. Lineage (NCBI taxonomy): Eukaryota > Metazoa > Chordata > Aves > Procellariiformes > Procellariidae > Fulmarus > Fulmarus glacialis. Next base: position 1,107 of record NW_009220360.1, on the reverse strand, counting down.
GAAGTTTGAGCAAATGTAGAATAAATACTTTTTTAAAAAATCCATTATTTGCAATTAATTTGGTTTCTATCCTTTTGAAAAAAAAAACAACAGTATGGACAAAAGAGTTTTAAAATTATTTGACAAAATGCAGAATAAATGAGGAATGTAACATCTAATTTCCTGCTGTGTGCTCCTGGTTATAGAGCAGGAATCATGTATCATGTGTAATAAAGGAAATGAAAATATTAAAAGGAATGGTCTTTCTGATTAGTTTAGTTAAGTTCTTTTGTTGTAGAGCCAAAGTGTTTCTTTTTCTTGAGAATCTAAAATGCACTGATGTTCTGATATTTATGCATCACCTTTACTTTATACAATGAAAATACAAGATGTGAGCTACCCGACAGAAAACCTGCAACCTTTATTCAAATAAACAGGTCAACTGGCCTTGATGGAACATGCTCCTGAATATAGGTTGAAGGATCACTGTCTTCAAAAGCCCAAATAAAAAGGGGACATTGAAATACCGATGCTGAGCAAAAATCATGTATAATCACATCAACTCTTACATACAGTGATTAATCCCTGACACTTGTTTTATATGGACTGTACATAAAAAAGACTGCTTGATGCATATTCTATTTTTAGAAATGAGATCTTATTGTTAGAGAAATACACTCTGTCTCCTTGGTCTCTCTTGTGTTATTTACTGTGAAGGGATAAGAGGGGCTGTTTTGTAATAATATTCTTCTACCACTGATTGAAAACTATTCTACATGCTCTGAAACTCTCTGCCTGGCTCTTGTTTATTCAATCAAAATAAAGATAATTATTCTGGTTAGAAAACAGATTTCAAGTTGAATATTACTAACAACGACATCCATTTAATTCTTGTTTGCTACATCAAACAATACAAAAGCTAACTGGCAATATTTTTGTGTTTTAAGTTATTACATGTATTTGCATGGCTTTGTACAGGAAATTAGAAAGGAGCTCTACTTGCTGCAGCTCAACTAAAAGGACATTCTTGTATTTTTTACTTTCAATATGCAATACCGACATTGCTTACTATCCTGCTTCATGCTTATACGCTCATGGCTGATTTCCCTTAATGCATTCCTTGGAGGT
>NW_009220359.1:0-727 GCF_000690835.1 Fulmarus glacialis | reverse complement strand
ACCTTTGCAGCTTTCTTCCCTCCATCCTGAGCCTTTACAGCAGCCGGGGCCTTCTCCTTTGCAGGCTCTTCTTTGCCTCCATCCTCAGCCTTTGATGCAACTGTGGTTTTTTCTACCTTTGCAGCTTTCTTCCCTCCATCCTGCACCTTTGCAGCAGCCAGGGCTTTCTGCTTTGCTCCTTTGCAGGCTTTTTATCAGCTAAGGTTTTCTCTGCCTTTGCAGCTTTCTTTCCTCCATCCTGAGATTTTGTAGCAGCTGGGGCCTTCTCCTTTGCAGCAGCCGTGGTTTTCTCCTTTGCAGGCTCTTCTTTGCCTCCATCCCGAGCCTGTGCTGCAGCCAAGGCTGTCTCCTGCGCAGGTTTTGCCTTCCCTCCTTTGGCCTCTGCTGCAGCCGGAGCCTTCTCCTCCGTGGCCTCTGCTTTTCCACCAGCCTCAGCCTCTAACCTACCAGGGGCTTGTGCCTTCCTAGCCTCTGCTGCAGCCAGGCCCTCTCCCTCTGTGGGCGCTGCCTGCCTTCCTTCGGGCTTTCCTGCAGTCGGAGCCTTCTCCTCCCTGGGCTCATCCTTCCCTCCATTCCGAGCCTTGGCAGCAGCCGGAGCATTCCCCTCCATGGGCGCTGCCTTCTCTCCTTCAGACTCTCCTGCAGCTCGGGCCTTCTCCTTCCCATGCTCATCCTTCCCTCCATCCTGAGCCTCAACGGCAGCCAACACCTTCTCCTCCGCAGATGC
>NW_009220358.1:0-209 GCF_000690835.1 Fulmarus glacialis | reverse complement strand
ACAGCGTTTCATCGCATTTCCCCTGATTTTTTGATTGGCTTTTGTTGCCGCTGTAGCCGTTCCTGTACAAACAATTCTGAACGGCTCTAACCAAGATACTTGCTCATAAAAATCCATCACGAACGCCGAGGATGACAGAAATGGAAAACGCCTAATGAAAACAAAGGGGAAAACAACAGGTACTTCAGTCCTTTGCCATCCATCAACAA
>NW_009220357.1:0-569 GCF_000690835.1 Fulmarus glacialis | reverse complement strand
GGTTTTGAAGCCAGACTCCGAAACAGAGACTGAAAGTCCTGTGTTTTGAGGGGCTCAAAGCCAGAAACTACATCCCGAGTTTTAGGGGCTTGAAAGCAGGCTCGTTTGTCCAGTTCAGGGCTCGGGGAGACTAAGTGCTGCGCATGGGGGGCTTCAAACAGAGACCAAGTCCTGTGTGCTTGGGCTCAGAAATGGAGACCAAAAGTCCTGCGTTTTGGGGTCTTGAAACCAGGCTCATTCGGCCAATTTTGGGGCTCAGCAACAGACACTAAGTCCTGTATTTTGGGGGCTTGAAACCCATGTCACTACACAAGTTCTTGGGCTCACAAGGAGAAACTCCAAGAGCTGCATTTTGGGGGGGGCTTCAAACAGAGACCAAGTCCTGCGTTTTGGGGTCTTGAAACAAGGCCTGATTTGGTCGGTTTTGGGCTCACAAAGAGGGACTAAGTCCTGTGTTTGGGGGACTTCGTTTACCAGAGACCAAGTCCTCTATGTTGAGAGCTTGACACCAGGCTCATCTGGCCAGGTTCAGAGCTCAGAAAGGGAGACCAAGTTCTGCATTTTGGGCG
>NW_009220356.1:588-1345 GCF_000690835.1 Fulmarus glacialis | reverse complement strand
ATCCCGCTCCCTCTCCTCTCCTCCCTGCGCCAGCCGGGCCGCTGGGACCCCTGTCAACATGCTCAGTTGCAGCCCCCGAGCCACCTGGAGGGCACCGTGGACAGAGAGGTCGAGTCACGTCTGGCCCGTCGTGTCCCCCATGGTTGTGGTCATCAGGCAGAGGAGCAGCCCTGAGTGTCCAGTTGTCCCTGGAGCCTTTTGGGCGGTGCTGGCTTCAAACGCCTTCTCTGCATCCTGGGGTGGGGTCTATGCTTCCCACGCCGGCTCCCACCTCGTGTAGTGAATCCTTCGGTGTCCCGGTCCCTTCTCTTCTCCCTGGTTTGCTCTGGGCTGACTGACGATCCAGACCCGGCTGGCAGAGGAGAGGGCTGAGCATTGCCTCAGTGCCATCTCGGAGCTGGGCTCACGTGCCATCCCGCCGCCTCGGCGAAGCACAGGAGGTCCTTGGTCCTCACCAGTGGTTTTCTTCCCCTGATAAAAGCACCAGCCCTGCCATCACACGAGAGGGACCTGGGCTTGGGGCTTGAGCCGTGGTGGGAGGATAGAAGGGGCTGGGAGAAGCCAGGTGATGTGATGGCTGTCCCATACAGGATCCACAGCACAGCTCCGGGTCTTGGAGGGGCTGTAGGGGGCAGAGGGCAGTGCATCCCCCTCCCCTGAACCAAGACCCCCTGGCTCAGCAGGGCCAGCTCGCCTGCCCCTGGCACGGGGGTCCGCATGGCAGGGCCGCCCGCGCCCTGAGCGCCGCAGGGCCAGG
>NW_009220356.1:276-520 GCF_000690835.1 Fulmarus glacialis | reverse complement strand
AGGGCTGCCTCCAACCACCCCCTCCTCCTTTGCAAAAACCAGCAACAACAAAAAAAGCCCTTCTTGGCTCCGGCTGTCTCCCATCTTGCTTTAATCACGGGAAGAATGTTCCTCCGCGGACACCGCGGGGTTACGGAGGCTTTGGGAAACAGGAATCCTCTTCCCCTTAGTCACAGCAAGGACTGCCCCGTGTTTGCACGGAGGGGCTGGGGACCCTCCTCGGGGTTGGGGACCCTCCCTAGGG
>NW_009220356.1:0-238 GCF_000690835.1 Fulmarus glacialis | reverse complement strand
GCTCTGGCCTGGACGTGCGGGCAGCCGGGGCACAGCATGGCTCGGCATAGCTCCTGGAGGGATGCTGGCTCCCAGCTCCTTGTCGGCACGCGAGCGCAATACTGCTGCCTGCCCCTGCCTGCTGGGGCTCCAGAGCCTCTTGCCTGCACCATGCCCCCCCTTTCCCACCCTGCAGCCCAGGGACTTGCTGGGCCGGTGCTGCTGGAGCTGGCATTGCGTGCCGGGGAGCTTAGCTGAG